>NC_142469.1:55723833-56024250 GCF_049115385.1 Moschus berezovskii
TGGCAAGCCACTCCAGTCTGGTAGGCTGCAGTCCGTGGGGTCGCTAAGAGTCGGATAGGACTGAGCGACTTCACTTTCACTTTTCACTTTCACACATTGGAGAAGGAAATGGCAACCCACTCCAGTGTTCTTGCTTGGAGAATCCCAGGGACGGGGGAGCCTGGTGGACTTCCATCTATGGGGTCACACAGAGTCGGACACGACTGAAGTGACTTAGCAGCAGCAGCAGCAGCAAAACAGAAAACCCAAAGAGTATAAGTTCAGTTTTAAGAAAATATTAAATACTAAAGTCTTTAGTGCTTGCTAAGGAAAATGAGTGAAACTTATGTAGTTAATGAATTAACTTTAAATTACTTACATAACCTAATAGGTCAAAAAGATACGTTTCCCCACAGTTGAACTAAGACCAGTACTCCCTGGCAGGCAACAACTGATTAAGCCAGTGATAATTATTCAAAACATTTTTATTCTTCCAGGTAAAGCCTAAATTTAGGTTTTAATTTGTCCACAAAATTTTATAAACAAATAATTATTTTTTTTCAAAAAACAAAAACAAAATATCTGTTGGTATCCCTTAATGAAAGAATAAGCTATATAAGTTTTGTATATGGTTTATTGCTTTTTTCTACTTATATCATTGGCATATAAGTAATTTACATCCAATAAGCTCAGTAAATTATACCTCCTATAAATTCAGGATCTTTGCTTGAAGGGAGTTGCCCATATAAAAATGCAGCATTTTATTGTCCATGTGTGGTCTTTGTTAACCAGTTTAAAATTAAGATTGCTGGCAGAGTGCCAGGGGTCACTGGTACTCTGAGTGAGTCCATTGATTTCCACCTTGGTGGGGACCCAGAACCATCCAGAGAACTCTCAATTAGTCTCCCAAATTCATGTCCTCTATCCTTCAGAACTACCTACGCATACGATATCAAGCAGTAGCCTTAGACAACTCCCTCCCAAAGCCACAGAGTAAAGCCTAACACTAAGAAAAGACTAATTTTTTAAAACTTATGGCTGATTCATGTTTCTGTATGGCAAAAACTAACACAATATTGTAAAGCAATGATCCTTCAATTAAAAATAAATTTTAAAAAACTTGATATGCATATTTGATTTCATATGAGCAAAGACTTCATAGGATAAATGTAAGCTTGCTTTTCTTTCATTTGAGAGGAAAAAAAGTGCTATTTTGATGGTCACGTTATCCTCTCTAAACATCCTCTGCCAGGCCCCACCCTCTCTTACTATATACAGTCCTGTTGAGTGACTCAGTTCAGTTCAATTCAGTCACTCAGTCGTGTCCGAATCTTTGAGGCCTCACGCTAGGCTTCCCTGTCCTTCTCCAAGTCCCGGAGCTTGCTCAAACTTATGTCCATCAAGTCGGTGATACCATCCAACCATCTCATCCTCTGTCGTCCCCTTCTCCTCCCACCTTCAATCTTTCCCAGAATCAGGGTCTTTTCCAATGAGTCAGTTCTTTGCATCAGGTGGCCAAAGTATTGGAGTTTCAGCTTCAGCATCAGTCCTTCCAATGAATATTCAGGACTGATTTCCTTTAGGATTGACTATTTTTTATCTCCTTGCAGTCCAAGGGACTCTCAAGAGTCAACACCACAGTTCAAAAGCTTCAATTCTTGAGCGCTCAGTTTTCTTTATAGTCCAACTCTCACATCCATACAGGCTTCCCTTGTGGCTCAGCTGGTAAAGAACCCGCCTGAGATGTGGGAGACCTGGATTCCATCCCTGGGTTGGGAAGATCCCCTGGAGAAGGGAACAGCTACCCACTCCAGTATTCTGGCCTGGAGAATTCCATGAACTGTATAGACCACAGGTCACAAAGAGTCATACATGACGGAGCAAATTTCACTTTCACATCCATACATGACTAGAAAAACCATAGCCTTGACTAAATGGACATTTGTTGGCAAAATAATGTCTCTGCTTTTTAATATGCTCTCTAGGTTGGTCATAGCTTTTCTTTCAAGGAGCAAGTGTTTTTTAATTTCATGGCAGCAGTCATTATCTGCAGTGATTTTGGAGCCCCCCAAAACAAAGTCTATCACTGTTTCAATTGTTTCCCCATCTATTTGCCATGAATTGATGGGACCAGATACCATGATTATACTTTTCTAAATATTGAGTTTTAAGCCAACCTTTTCACTCTCCTCTTTCACTTTCATCAAGAGGCTCTTTACTTCCTCTTCACTTTCTGACTTAAGGGTGGTGTCATCTGCATATCTGAGGTTATTGATATTTCTCCCAGCAATCTTGATTCCAGCTTGTGCTTCATCCAGCCTGGCATTTCACATTATATATCCTGCATATAACTTAAATAAGCAGGGTGACAATACACAGTCTTGATGTACTCCTCTCCCGATTTGGAAACAGTCTGTTCTATGTCTGGTTTTAACTGTTGCTTCTTGACCTGCATACAGATTTCTCAGGAGGCAGTTCAGGTAGTCTGATATTCCCATCTCTTGAGGAATTTTCCACAGTTTGTTGTGATCCACACAGTCAAAGGCTTTGGCATAGTCAATAAAGAAAAAGTTGATGTTTTTCTGGAATGCTCTTGCTTTATCTGTGATCCAACAGATATTGGCAATTTGATCTCTGGTTCCTCTCTACCTTTTCTAAATCCAGCTTGAACATCTGGAGTTCACAGTTCACATACTGTTGAAGCCTGGCTTGGAGAATTTTGAGCATTACTTTGCTAGTGTGTGAGATGAGTACAATTGAGCGGTAGTTTGAACATTCTTTAACATTGCCTTTCTTTGGGATTGGAATGAAAACTGACCTTTTCCAGTCCTGTGGCCACTGCTGAGTTTTCCAAATTTGCTGGCATATTGAGTGCAGCACTTTCACAGCATCATCTTTTAGAATTTGAAATAGCTCCACTGGAATTCCATCACCCCCATTAGCTTTGTTAGCAGTGATGCTTCCTAAGGCCCATTTGACTTTGCATTCCAGGATGTCTGGCTCTAGGCATGTGATCACACCATTGTGGCTATCTGGGTCATGAAGATCTTTTTTGTATAGTTCTGTGTATTCTTGCCACCTCTTCTTAATATCTTCTGCTTCTGTTAGGTCCATACCATTTCTGTCCTTTATTGTGCCCAACTTTGCATGGAATGTTCCTTTGCTATCTCTAATTTTCTTAAAGATATCTCTAGTCTTTCCCATTCTATTATTTTCCTCTATTTCTTTGCATTGGTCACTGAGAAAGGCTTTCTTATCTCTCTTTGCTATTCTTTGAAACTCTGCATTCAAATGGGTTTATCTTTCCTTTTCTCCTTTGCCTTTAGCTCAGCTATTTGTGAGGCCTCCTCAGACAACCATTTTTCCTTTTTGCATTTATTTTTCTTGGGGATGGTCTTGATCACTGCCTCCTATACAATGTCATGAACCTTCATCCATAGTTCTTCACGCACTCTGTCCATCAGATCTAATCCCTTGAATCTATCTGTCACTTCCACTCTATAATCATAAGGGATTTGATTTAGGTCATACCTGAATGGTCTAGTGATTTTCCCTACTTTCTTCAAATTTAAGTCTTAATTTTGTCTAAAAGGAATTCATGATCTGAGCCACAGTCATCTCTTGGTCTTGTTTTTGGTGACTGTATCTAGCGTCTCCATCTTTGGCTGCAAAGAATATAATCAATCTGATTTCGGTATTGACCATCTAGTGATGTCCATGTCTTCTCTTGTGTTGTCTGAAGAGGGTGTTTGCTATGACCAGTGCATTCTCTTGAAAAAACTCTATTAGCCTTTGCCTTGTTTCATTTTGTACTCCAAGGCCAAATTTGCCTGTTACTCAAGGTATCTCTTAACTTTCTACTTTGCATTCCAGTTCCCTATAATGAAAAGAACATCTTTTTGGGGTGCTAGTTCTAGAAGGTCTTGTAGGTCTTCATAGAACCATTCAACTTCAGCTTCTTTGGCATTACTGTTTGGGACATAGTCTTGGATTAAGGACTGATGCTAAAGCTGAAACTCCAATACTTTGGCCACCTCATGCAATGAGTTGACTCACTGGAAAAGACTCTGATGCTGGGAGGGATTGGGGGTAGGAGGAGACGGGGACGACAGAGAATGAGATGGCTGGACAGCATCACCGACTCGATGGACATGAGTTTGAGTGAACTCCGGGAGTTGGTGATGGGCAGGGAGGCCTGGCGTACTGTGATTCATGGGGTCGCAAAGAGTCGGACATGACTGAGTGACTGAACTGAACTGAACTGAACTGTGATATTGAATGGTTCACCTTGAAACTGAACAGAGATCATTCGGTCATTTTTGAGACTGCACCCAAGAACTGAATTTCAGACTCTTGTTGACTATGATGGCTACTCCATTTCTTCTAAGGGCTTCTTGCCCACAGTAGTAGATAAAGATCATCTGAGTTAAATTTGCCCATTTCAGTCCATTTTAGCTCACTGATGCCTAAAATGTCAATGTTCACTCTTGCCATCTCCTTTTTGACCACTTCCAAGGGACTCTCAAGAGTCTTCTCCAACACCACAGTTCTAAAGCATCAATTCTTCGGCGATCAGCTTTCTTCACAGTCCAACTCTCACATCCATACATGACCATGGGAAAAACCATAGACTTGACTAGATGCACCTTGGTTGGCAAAGTAATGTCTCTGCTTTTTAATATGCTATCTAGGTTGGTCATAACTGCAAGGAGATCCAACCAGTCCATTCTAAAGGAGATCAATCCTGGGTGTTCATTGGAAGGACTGATGCTAAAGCTGAGACTCCAATACTTTGGCCATCTCATGTGATGAGTTGACTCACTGGGAAAGACTCTGATGCTGGGAAGGATTGGGGCAGGAGGAGAAGGGGACGACAGTGAATGAGATGGCTAGATGGCATCACCGACTCGATGGACATGAGTTTGAGTGAACTCCGGGAGTTGGTGATGGACAGGGAGGCCTGGTGTGCTGTGATTCATGGGGTTGCAAAGAGTTGGACATGACTGAGCAACTGAACTGAACTGAATTGAACTGAATTTACCTTGATGCTGAAACTTCAATACTTTAGCCTCCTGATGCAAAGAACTGACTCATTGGAAAAGACCCTGAGTCAGGAAATATTGAAAGCAGGAGGAGAAGGGGATGACAGGATGAGATGGTTGGATGGCATCACTGATAGATGGACATGAGTTTGAGCAAGCTCTGGGAGTTTGTGATGGACAGGGAAGCCTGGCATGCTGCAGTCCATGGGGTCGCAAAAAGTCTGACATGACTGAGTTACTGAACTGAATTGAACTGAATTTACCTTGATTCATGGACCTACCATTCCAGGTTCCTATGCAATATTGTTCTTTACAGCATCGGACTTTACTTCCATCACCAGTCACGTCAACAACTGGGTGTTGTTTTTGCTTTAGCTCTGTCTCTTCATTCTTTCTGGAGTTATTTCTCCACTCTTCTCCAGTAACATATTGGGCACCTACTGACCTGGGGAGTTCATCTTTCAGTGTCATATCTTTTTGCCTTTTCATATTGTTCATGGGGTTCTCAAAACAAGAATACTGAAGTGGTTCCCTTCTCCAGTTGACCACACTTTGTCAGAACTCTCCACCATGACCTGTCCGTCTTGGGTGGCCCTATATGGCATGACTCATAGTTTCATTGAGTTATACAAGGCTGTGGTTCATGTGATCAGTTTGATAAGTTTTCTGTGATTGTGGTTTTCATTCTGTCTGCCCTCTGACGGATAAGGATAAGAGGCTTATAGAAGCTTCTTGGTGGGAGAGACTGATGGTGAGGGTAACTGGATCTTGATGCTCAGTAAATCTTTAATCCAATTTTCTGTCGATTGGCGGGGCTGTCTTCCCTCCTGGTTGTTTGATCTGAGACCAAACTGTGGTGGAGGTAATGAAGAAAATGGCAATCTTCTTCAAAAGATAAGATGCATGCACTAATGCATTCAGTGCCCCCAACCCTGGAGTAGGCCACCACCGACCCACACCTCCATCAGAGACTCTTGGACATTCACACGCAAGCCTGGGTCAGTCTCTTGTGGTGTCACTGCTCCTTTCTCCTGGGTCTTGGTGTGTACAATGTTTTCCTTGTGCCCTCCAAGAGTCTGTTTCCCCAGTCCTATATAAGTTCTGGGGCTCTATGGTGGGGTTGATGGCAACCTCCTCCAAGAGGGCTTATGCCACACCCAGGTCTGCTGCATCCAGAGCCCCTGCCCCTGCAGCAGGCCACTGCTGACCCATACCTCTGCAGGAGACACTCAAACACTCAACCATCGACAGGAGAATGTTCAGTTCAGTTCAGTTCAGTCACTCAGTCGTGTCCGACTCTTTGCGACCCCATGAATCACAGCACGCCAGGCCTCCCTGTCCATCACCAACTCCCGGAGTTCACTCAAACTCATGTCCACCGAGTTGGTGATGCCATCCAGCCATCTCATTCTCTGTCATCCCCTTCCCCTCCTGCCCCCAATCCCTCTCAGCATCAGAGTATTTTCCAGTGAGTCAACTCTTTGCACAAGGTGGCCAAAGTATTGGAGTTTCAGCTTTAGCATTAGTCCTTCCAATGAACACCCAAGACTGATCTCCTTTAGAATGGACTGGTTGGATCTCCTTGCAGTCCAAGGGACTCTCAAGAGTCTTTTCCAACACCACAGTTTTGGACCCCACCAAAAAAAGATACCCCTCGTTCAAGGGCAAAGAAGAAGCCCCAGCAAGAAGGTAGGAGGGGTGAAATCACATTTAGAATCAAACCTCATACCCGCCAGAGACGCTCAGAGGTCTCAAACAAAATCTTGTATACACCAGGAGACCTACAGAGACTGAGTCAGTCCTGCCTTTGAGTGCCTTTGAGTGTTGAGTGACTAGGAAGAGATATTTTCAAAGTAATTAGGTGCTGTTCTGTCAAGAATTTCTCTAGGATTGTCTTTACTCCCCAAATACTACTACTGTGGCTGAGAATCCTATAATATATTCACTATCTAAGGTAAAAATGTTGTTTTCATAATATAAAAAGGTCAAAAGAACTGAAAATGAGATTTTAAATTTTTGTTTTGTGGTTCCTTTGACAATAAAATTCCCTCTAAACTTTATCTTGCTTCTAACCTATTTATTCCCATTGGTTCCTATGGTAGGCAGAAATTGAAGATGGTCCTCAAGATTCCCACCCTATGGTGTATAATGTATAAATGCCTTGTATAATGTGTAAATGCCAACTTGAGTTTAAGCAAACCTGTGACTATGATGGTTTGTCATTTCCATGAGTAGATTACTGATCAACTGACTTTGAGTTCATCAAAAGGAAGCTGGTTTGGGCTGACCTAGTCAAATGAGCTCTTTTAAAGAACAGAGGCTTTCCTAATATCAGAGAGATTCTACATGAGGAAGAGTTTCCATGGATGGCTTTGAAGATGGAGAGGTCTATGCGGAAAGAATCTGAGAGGAAATTCTAGGGGCTAAAGCAACCTCCAGCTGACACTCAGTAAGGAAATGGAGACGTAAACCCTTCAATCTTAAGAAATCTAATTCTGTCAACAACCAGTGATTTGGCGAAGTGGACTTTGAATCTCAGATGAGACCACAGCACCAGCCAATATCTTAATTCAGCCATGAGACCTGGGCAGAGGATTCAGGTATGTCATGCCCAGACTTCTCAACCATGGAAGTGTGACATTATAAATGTTGTTTCAAGCTGTGAAGCTTATGGTAACTTGTTATACACAATTCCAATATAATTGTTAGACATAATTCTCAAAGTCAGTTTTTCTTCTTTCTTCTTCATGTTCATACGTATTCCCCCTCAACTTAAAGTAAACTCCCTGAGACCACCAGACTTGGGGGAAAAGGCCACATCCTTAATATGTCATTTTCTACAAGGCTAAGTATTAATAGTCTTTTGTTACCTAAAGAGTTAAAAAAATTTTTTTCTTATTCTGTCTTAATTCAGGCTGCTACAATGAAGTACCATAGTCTGGGTGGCTTATCAACAACTGCAATTTATTTTTCATAGTTCTGGAGGCTGGAAAGTCCAGTATCAGGTTGCCAGCATGGTCAAGTTCTGGTGAGAACATGCTTCCTGGTTGGCAGATTACTGTCTTCTCCTCCTACAGGAAATAGGAAGGAAGCTCTCTCTTATCCATATACGGACACTAATTCCATCCATGAGGGCTCCACCCTCATGACCTAATGACCTCACAAAGACCACACTGTCAAATACTATCATACTGGGGATAAGATTTCAATACATGGATTTGGGATTGAGAACACAAATATTCAATCCATCTCAGGGGCCTATAGGCAGTTGGCATTTCCAGTCCCTCTAGATCCCAAATTCTTCACTGACTCTATTCCCTACCCTTTCTCTTGCAGAACTGCTAATTCATGCTGTGGTGTTCTCTTTCTTGTATAACCTTGCTGAATGAAACCATTTAGAGACACACACACTACTAATATTCTGTTTACCAACAACATTTGAAAATTTGAATGAGAGGGATAAATTTCCAAGGAAAACATAAATTATAAAAAGTTGTTCACAGAAAGAAGCAAATAACTTGAATGAACAAATAACAGGATAAAATAATAGTTTTGAAATAAAAACATTAAAAACATAGCATTAGGGTCAGGTAGGTTTTGTCCAAATGCATTAAAAGCCATAAGGAACAATTACTCTCATACTATATATATACTTACACAGCAGAAAGGAAAAGGAAACTTTAAGTGTTTTTTTTTTAAAGCTATTAGAACCTTGATTTTAAACCTGACAAAGAGAGGATGCAGATACAGACCAGCCTCACATTTGAAAATGATGTACAATAAAAAAATTGCCAAAAATATATTCTAAATTTAGATGTAAAGATTCTAAGATATTAGCAAAGAATCCTACAATATGACAAAAGAATAAAACTACATCCCCACAGGAAGTATATTATAGTTCTGTAAACATTTTCCTGAATATTCATTGGAAGGACTGATGCTGAAACTGAAACTCCAATACTTTGGCCACCTGATGCGAAGAACTGACTCATTGGAAAAGACCCTGATGCTGGGAAAGATTGAAGCGGGGATAAGAAAGGGACGACAGAGGATGAGATGGTTGGATGGCATCACTGACTCAATGGACATGAGTTTGAGTAAACTCTGGGAGCTGGGGATGGACAGGGAGGCCTGGCATGCTGCAGTCCATGGGGTCACAAGGAGTCGGACATGACTGAGTGACTGAACTGACTGAACATTGTTTAATATTAGCATTGGTTGCTGCTGCTGCTAAGACACTTCAGTCATGTCCGACTCTGTGTGACCCCATAGATGGAAGCCCACCAGGCGCCCCTGTCCCTTGGATTCTCCAGGCAAGAACACTGGAGTGGGTTGCCATTTCCTTCTCCAATGTGTATTATACAAATAGAAGAAAAAAGAAAAATTAGGTTTTGATAGGTCTCAAAAAAGATGTTTGATGACATTTAACATTATCTAAGATTATAATTTTCAATAAAATAGGAATATGACGTATTTCCTTAATGCAGAGGAGTGGAGGGGTGGAAATTCATTTCCAACAAATAGCCAATGTTATGCTTAATGATAAGACAATAAGGAGAGAATCAGGAATATTTATTATCATCATTACTATTTTACAAAGTGCTGCAAGTTCAAGTGAGTCATTTTAGATGAAAAGTTGTAAATATAATTGTAGTTTGCAAGTAGTATGATTACAAAACTGAAAAGTACCAAATATTCAATTGAAAACATTAATGTTTTATTAATGTAGTTTAAATTTATTAAATTAGTTTAAAACTAATTTATCAAAAAGCTATGGGTAAGAGGACAGTTTAAAAAATAAACAATAATATTTTAAATATCAATAATAATCAGCCAAAATATAAAGGGTAAAAGGCTTAATGATAATAATAGCACAAAAATAAATATTCAAATTGAACTTAATAAATGCAGAAAATAAACGGGAAAATACTACAATACCTTTTGAAAATCATTCAAGAAAAGTTGAAGTAGTACTGGGGAAAAAGACATTTGGGATGACTTGTCAGACTTTATTTTTTTGGGCTCCAAAATCACTGCAGATGCTGATTGCAGCCATGAAATTAAAAGACGCTTGCTCCTTGGAAGGAAAGTTATGACCAACCTTGATAGTATATTAAAAAGCAGAGACATTACTTTGCCAACAAAGGTCCGTCTAGTCAAGGCAATGGTTTTTCCCGTGGTCATGTATGGATGTGAGAGTTGGACTGTGAAGAAAGCTGATCGCCGAAGAATCGATGCTTTTGAACTGTGGTGTTGGAGAAGACTCTTGAGAGTCCCTTGTACTGCAAGGAGATCCAACCAGTCCATTCTAAAGGAGATCAATCCTGGATGTTCATTGGAGGGACTGATGCTAAAGCTGAAACTCCAATACTTTGGCCACCTCATGCAACGAGTTGACTCACTGGAAAAGACTCTGATGCTGGGAAAGGTTGGGGGCAGGAGGAGAAGGGGACGACGGAGAATGAGATGGCTGGATGGCATCACCGACTCTGTGGACATGAGTTTGAGTGTACTCCGGGAGTTGGTGATGGACAGGGAGGCCTGGCATGCTGTGATTCATGGGGTCGCAGAGTCAGACACGACTGAGCGACTGAACTGAACTGAACTGAACTAATGAACTAGAAACATTAAGATTTCTACCTCATAATTTACACTAAGTGTATTTTAGCTGAACTAAAGATGATCTGGTCCCATCACTTCATGGAAAATAGATGGGGAAACAGTGGAAACAGTATCAGACTCTATTTTTGGGGTCTCCAAAATCACTGTGGATGCTAATTGCAGCCATGAAATTAAAAGACGCTTACTCCTTGGAAGGAAAGTTATGACCAAGCTAAATAGCATATTAAAAAGCAGAGACATTACTTTGCCAACCAAGGTCTGTCTAGTCAAGGCTATGGTTTTTCCAGTGGTCATGTATGGATGTGAGAGTTGGACTGTGAAGCAGGCTGATCACCAAAGAACAGATGCTTTTGAACTGTGGTGCTGGAGAAGACTCTTGAGAGTCCCTTGGACTGCAAGGAGATCCAGCCAATCCATTCTAAAGGAGATCAGTCCTGGGTGTTCACTGGAAGGACTGATGCTGAAGCTGAAGCTCCAATACTTTGGCCACCTCATGCGAAGAGTTGACTCACTGGAAAAGACTCTGATGCTGGGAGGTATTGGGGACAGGAGGGGAAGGGGACGACAGAGAATGAGATGGCTGGACGGCATCACCGACTCGATGGACATGAGTTTCAGTGAACTCCGGGAGTTGGTGATGGACAGGGAGGCCTGGCGTGCTGTGATTCATGGGGTCGCGGAGAGTCGGACACGACTGAGTGACTGAACTGAACTGAACTGAAAGATGAATACAAAAAAGTAAGATTATAAAGCTAGAATGAAGGATTGTGAAGGATTGGTCAGTACTTTTAATCTAGTGTGACTATGGACTTGTAAGTGTGACTTCAAAGGCAGATTCCTCCAAAGAAAAAAAATTGGTAGGTTTCATCATATGAACTTTAAAACTGTCATCTGTCATCTTCAATGAAAAAGACATAGTGATCAAAAGGCTAGACCTCTATTGCCCTTGCAAGGATGCATATCAGAATCTTTGTGTGTGTGAATTCTAAAATGAATTTGTGTAATTTTTTTAAACTGTCATTCACTGAGTGTTTAGTATGTGCTAGGCAATGATCATACGAAATGCACATCTTTATTTTCATTTCACAGATGAAATTTAAAGAAGTTATCAGTACCAAGTAACTTGATTAGCAGCTATCATACTCTGGATACTGTACTAAGTACCTTATAAAGAGTCTCATTTAATTCTCACAATTATTCTATGAGGTAAGAACTATTATTATGCTAATATTCAGGTAGGAAATCTCAGGCTTATAGAGGTTAAATAATTTGACCTCTTTGAAAGTGGCAGACTGCAGCTGACCTCAGTCTGCCTCACGCACCTTTCTCCCACCAGCCAGAGCTCAGAAATATTAGTTACATTATTTAAATTTTGTTGAAATTCTCAAATAATCTTAAAAGTAAAAATGAGATGTTCATGTTTTTTCAGAAGCAGATATTTGTTTGAAAATATAGAGAAGCAGTGATTTAAAACTTTTATTCAACAGTTACCGATTAACAATGTAATATTAAAATTAGAAAAAATATTTTGTAACATTTTTAACAAGTATTTATTAAATGCCTACTCTATATGAGACACAGTTTTCGATACTTAATATCTAAAGAAAGAACAGATAGGCTTCTCAGTTCAGTTCAGTTCAGTTCTGTCGCTCAGTCGTGTCCGACTCTCCGCGACCCCATGAATCACAGCACGCCAGGCCTCCCTGTCCATCACCAACTCCCGGAGTACACTCAAACTCATGTCCACAGAGTCGGTGATGCCATCCAGCCATCTCATTCTCCGTCGTCCCCTTCTCTTCCTGCCCCCAACCTTTCCCATCATCAGAGTCTTTTCCAGTGAGTCAATTCGTCGCATGAGGTGGCCAAAATATTGCAGTTTCAGCTTTAGCATCAGTCCCTCCAATGAACATCCAGGATCGATCTCCTTTAGAATGGACTGGTTGGATCTCCTTGCAGTATAAGGGACTCTCAAGAGTCTTCTCCAACACCACAGTTCAAAAGCATCGATTCTTCGGCGATCAGCTTTCTTCACAGTCCAACTCTCACATCCATACATGACCACAGGAAAAACCATTGCCTTGACTAGACGGACCTTGGTTGGCAAAGTAATGTCTCTGCTTTTTAATATACTATCAAGGTTGGTCATAACTTTCCTTCCAAGGAGCAAGCGTCTTTTAATTTCATGGCTGCAATCAGCATCTGCAGTGATTTTGGAGCCCAAAAAAATAAAGTCTGACACTGTTTCCACTGTTTTTCCATCTATTTCCCATGAAGTGATGGGACCAGATGCCATGATCTTTGTTTTCTGAATGTTGAGCTTCAAGCCAAACTTTTCACTCTCCTCTTTCACTTTCATCAAGAGGCTTTTGAGTTCCTCTTCACTTTCTGCCATAAGGGTAGTGTCATCTGCATATCTGAGGTTATTGATATTTCTCCCAGCAATCTTGATTCCAGCTTGTGCTTCTTCCAGCCCAGCGTTCCTCATGATGTACTCTGCATATAAGTTAAATAAACAAGGTGACAATATACAGCCTTGACGTACACCTTTTCCTATTTGGAACCAGTCTGTTGTTCCATGTCCAGTTCTAACTGTTGCTTCCTGACCTGCATACAGGTTTCTTAAGAGGCAGGTCAGGTGGTCTGGGATTCCCATCTCTTTCAGAATTTTCCACAGTTTATTGTGATCGACACAGTCAAAGGCTTTGGCATAGTCAATGAAGCAGAAATAGATGTTTTTCTGGAACTCTCTTGCTTTCTCCATGATCCAGCGGATGTTGGCAATTTGATCTCTGGTGCCTCTGCCTTTTCTAAAACCGGCTTGAACATCTGGGAGTTCACGGTTTACATATTGCTGAAGCCTGGCTTGAAGAATTTTGAACATGACTTTACTAGCGTGTGAGATGAGTGCAATTGTGCGGTAGTTTGAGCATTCTTTGGCATTGCCTTTCTTTGGGATTGGAATGAAGACTGACCTCTTCCAGTCCTGTGGCCACTGCTGAGTTTTCCAAATCTGCTGGCATATTGAGTGCAGCACTTTCACAGCATCATCTTTCAAGACTTGAAATAGCTCAACTGGAATTCCATCACCTCCACTAGCTTTGTTCGTAGTGATGCTTTCTAAGGCCCACTTGACTTCACATTCCAAGATGTCTGGCTCTAGGTCAGTGATCACGTTATCCTGACTATCTTGGTCGTGAAGATCTACCATTATGGAATTTACAGTCTAAAATTAGGTTTAATAGCATTACAAATTGTTAAAGGAAAACTAATCAACAGCCCAATATATAAAAGAACAAGTACACAAATGGTCAAGAATGAAATGAATTCTTAGGAATATACGCTCACACTCTTATAGCCAGGACATGGAAGCAACCTAGATGTCCATCTGCAGACGAATAGATAAGAAAGCTGTGGTACATATACACAATGAAGTATTACTCAGCAATTAAAAAGAATACATTTGAATCAGTTCTAATGAGGTGGATGAAACTGGAGCCTATTATACAGAGTGAAGTAAGCCAGAAAGAAAAACACCAATACAGTATACTAACGCATATATATGTAATTTAGAAAGATGGTAATGATAACCCTGTATACGAGACTGCAAAAGAGACACAGATGTATAGAACAGTCTTTGGGACTCTGGGAGAGGGTGAGGGTGGGATGAACAGTCTTTGGGACTCTGGGAGAGGGTGAGGGTGGGATGATTTGGGAGAATGGCCTTGAAACATGTATATTATCATATGTGAAAGGAATCACCAGTCCAGGTTCGATGCATGATACAGGATGTTCGGCGCTGGTGCATGGGGATGACCCAGAGGGAGGATATGGGGAGAAGGGAGGTGGGAGGAGGGTTCAAGAAGGGAACTCATGTACACCTGGGGCAGATTCATGTCAATGTATGGCAAAACCAACCAATATAATATTGTAAAGTAATTAGCCTCCAATAAAAAATAAATAAATAGAAGTCAATATGAAAAAAAAAGAAATAAATGAAATTTAAAGAATAAAGTATTACTTTTGATCTATCAGAAAAGATTCACAAGAATAATTACAAGTAGTCTTGGGATTGGTGTGTAGGAGCATAAACAACCCAGAAATGGATGTAAAGTTGTAGGAACTGACTCAAAAAAAGTTCCACCTCAGCAACCAATGATATGGAATATAATAAAATGGAGTTTACATATAATGGAACATTATTCTTTCATTAAACCTGATGATAAGGTCTTTACCAAGGGGAAAAAATGTTGGGAAGTAAAGAATATCATTAGGTGAAGAAGAGATTACAGAGAAAAAATATTGAAAATGGTCTCATTTTTAATGAAAATCATTGGCTCTGTATCCTGTTGCAATATTAGAAGTTTTTTTTTAACTTGCATATCTAGGTTTTAAAAATATTGTTTAATTTCTATATGTCTTAGGTTGAACCTATACCACACTAAACCTGCATAAATCCAGTCAGGTCAGGAGAAAAGTCAGATTCCACTCAACTATTGGGATTGTAGAGGCAAAAGCTAGAACCCCACTGCCCCTGCTCTATTCTGCCTCTGTTTGTTGACTAAATTTTGTCACAACTCTTCTGTGCAAACAGATAAAATATCCTGGAGTTAGAGGGTATGTACCAAACTTCTAGAAAAATAAGGCAAATCACAATTATTTAGCATTAATACTCTAAAAATAAAGTATTGCTTTCAATGTCTCAAATAGACATTAAAGATGCAGAAGCTGACTCATGCTTGGCAAGTCAAAGCTCTTATTTGCCCCTAGAACTTGGACCATGTCTATATATCTCATTCAGTTCAGTTCAGTTTAGGTAAGCCAAATATGGCATCAGGGAACAGCTAATTCCCTCTGCTGTCCTAAGTCACTGCTGATATTAAATGACCCTTTCATCACTACCCAAGTGCTAAGGAACTAAGTGAAGCAACTACAACCTTGTTTACATTGGGAATGAAATAATTTGATAAGCTCAGGACTTGCCTAATTGGGGCTACTAGTCTAAATGTTTATTCAACTGGCAAATCAATTTGTGTTTTCCCCCTAGTAAGCTGATTTTTTTAAGCCCAAGCAGAACTGCCAATGGTATTAGTACTACATAGTCTCAAGTGTTTTATTAACAAAAGGTCCTTTGACCCTAAAAAAAATCATTTCTATTGGAGAAATGATGATGTCACCTGTGTGTAATTTTGCTGGAGACTGCCATCTAATTTAAGCAGGCCACTGGGTTTGTGAAGGGTACAGTCTTTAATTATGGGAATGGAGGGCTTACCTACCAGGAAAAGGTAGATTTTTCTTTCATATGATCTAATTCCGCAAAAACAACTAAGCTGAAGACTTGCATGCTGAACCTAACTTGCTATTGAGTAGCTAAATTCTCAAAACAATCACACTCAAATTTTATTACCATATTTAAATTAATCTGGTAAATTACTATCTAAAGTTTTTGCTTCAATAATGTCTTACAAAAACTTTATGTAATTCTCATCTGAGACAATTCACTAAACTTCTTGCAGCTCAGAAAGGTTAAGCACCTACCCTGAGACACACAAATATCAGGCAGCAAGTTTCAATTCAAATCAAGAACTTTTGAGGCTCTGTTGATATTTTCAGTATAGTTGGTCATCTTTCCACATCGTGTGTTCTCTTTGGGTTAGTTTTGACCTGAATACAGCCTTGGAGTAAAATGATTCATAAATCTTCCATGCCCATCACAACTCTAGGCATTAAGGCAAAGAGCATGAATGACAAATAGCTGACATTTATGCTGGCTCTCCCCACTCTGACATTGCACTCTCTCCTGCTATTTCTGGATGTGGCCTCAGAATCCTTCACAACACAACCCTCCACTTATCCACTGTAAATTAATTGGATTTGGAATGTCAGACAAAAACTATTTTTTTCAACCCTGGAATAATGTTCTGTCATGTTCCATTCTAATTCTTAACAACGACACAAATTATTGGAAAAAAAAAACTTATGTGTCTCTGGAATGAATACATTTTCTAATCATAGGTGAGTAGTACTTAGCCTTCAGATTTTTCCCCTCCTTTCATGCCACTGAAGTGCTATCTTTCCAAAGCCCTGTTTTTATTATGGTACCTGTTTGTTACAGGGGCTTCCCTGATGGCTCAGCCTGCAATGCAGGAAACACAGGAGATGTGAGTTCTATCCCTGGGTTGGGAAGATCCCCTGGAGGAGGAAACAGCAACCCACTCCAGTATTCTCACATGAAAAATCCCATGGACAGAGGAGCCTGACGGGCTACATTCCATGGGGTTGCAAAGAGTCAGACACAACTGAGCAACCAAGCATGTTTGTTTAAAAGTCCTTATTGCCTTTCCAGGGATTACTTAATTAACTCCAAATTCCTTGCTCCACCTTCTAAGACCCACCACCATCTGGCCTGGCCTCTCTTTCTAGTCTTTTACCAGCCACTATTCCCCACCATGAACACGACTCCCAAACAATGCGCATCACTCATTTCCTAACAGTTTTTCTTCTTAGCACAACCCTCAGTTCTTGATGACCTCGATCAGAAATGCCTTCTTTCCTTTTTTATATTACTCTAAACTTATTTCTCAAAATCCCTGCCAGTTTTTTTAGGTTGACCCATTGCAGTCTGAGTTTTCATTTTGGTTCTTCCATTTATCAGCTGTATGAAATTGGGCAAGTGGCTTAACTGTCCCGTGTTTCTGATTCATCATCTATAAAATTGAAACAAAGTACTTTGTAGAAGTGTTATGAAGAGTATATGAGTTATTCTATGCAGAGACCCCAGAGAAACAAACTGATGCATACTACAAAAAATTTGCCATCATTATTATCATTTAAAAAGTTATTATTTTTCTTTGTGTGTGTGTGTGCGTGTGCTACACATATGTCCAACTCTTTGCAACTCCATGGAGTGTATGTAGCCAGCTAGAGTCCAAGGGATTTTCTATCCATGGGATTATCCAGGCAAGAACACTGGATAGGTTGCCATGCCCTTCTCCAGGGGATCTTCCTGACTCAGGGATTGAACCTGTGTCTCCCGCATTGCAGACAAATTCTTTACCATCTGAGCCATAAGGGAAGCCCATTTTTCATTATACTCTAATATCATTAGGTATTGTCTTGTGATAAAACATCTATCACGCATTGCCTTGATACATTAGTATTGCTATATAAACTTTAGATTTTCTTCTAAATTTTAAATTCCTGTATGAAAGTGACTATAAATTTAACACATCTTAGCTCACAAAACCAATAATAGTGCCTTGGTCACTGTAAATAAAGTATAGATATCTATTGAATCCAGTGTTTTGTCAAAAGAATGCTACCTATAAACATAATTTGGGCTTCCCAGGTGACTCAGTGGTAAAGAATCTGTCTGCCAATTCAGGGGACACGGGTTCAATCCCTGATCCAGGAAGATTCCGTATGCCAGGGGACAACTAAGCCCCTGTACCACAACTACTGAAGCTCATGCACCTAGAGCTCAAGCTCCATAACAAGAGAAACCACTGCAAAGAGAAGCCTGTGCACAGCAACGTTGACTAGGCCCCACTTACTGCAACTGCAGAAAGCCCAAGCACAGCAACGAAGACCTAACACAGCCATAAATAAATGAAGATCTTCTGATTTTTAAGCCTCAAGATTTCAGGGCTTGACAAAGTGAACTTTGGGGGAAAAACATAATTTAATATATATTACATTCTCAAAATTCATTGTCTTTTTCCATCATACATACAATAAGAAGTAAATTATTTGCTAGAATCTCAGGGCAAGCAATGAACTTGAAAAAAAATTCAATTTACTCTCTGACTTCCACTTTAAGGATACCTAAGCTAAGAGTCGGACACAACTGAGTGACTGAACTGAAATGAACTGAACTGAAGCTACTTAAAATAAATAACTACAGTTCTACACTTAATCCATCTCAAAGAACAGAAAAACTCCAATCATCCCTTTTGACCTATTCTAGTATTTATTTAGTTCAGTGATTTTTCTCCAAGTCTAGTCAGATTCTCCTGACACAATGAATATCTTCCAAAGATATTATCTTTTCTGTCTTTAATCCAAGTAAAGCAAAGTTATTAGTTTCTTCTCAAAGGATCTATTTTTTCTCATCGTTAAATCAACTTGAATCCTCTTGCAAGATTCATTCTCATTCCAGCTCTGAAAAGAAAATATAGAAACCAGTGCCAAGACTCAACAATGAATGACTTTCTGGATACATTAAAATATTACTTTTTTTTTTTTCATAAAAGCTACATTCTTGCCTTGTGCTCACTGTGATTGATAAGACCCTAGGAACTGGGCTGCATTTGTGTAGATTTTCTCCATCCCAGAGCTCTCTGACTTTGTTTTAGACCTTAAGTGAACTGTTTTGCAATGAGGTCTAAAAACCATTCTCAAATATATCAAGGAAACTCTAGGAGGTGTTATTTGCCCCAGCTAATTTAGTGTCATGAGCAGACGTGATGAAATCTCAATTTCTTCATCCTTGTCAGAGCTATCCAATACAATTAGCCCTTGAGGGGCTCCTGAGGAGCCATTCCTAATGGTTGATCTTTCATCTTATTATTGTACTCACTAACAGTAGTTTGGTCTAGACTTAATCTTTTTAGCTTGTAGACAAGACTGTCAGGAGGTGAGTAAGTGGTGGTGATGAGGGGGAATCTAAAGCCTTATTAAAATCAGTCTGGGTATGCCTATTACTTCTCCTGGCTCTAAATGCAGCTCACCTCTCACACAGCACGGATGCCATATTTTATAACATGACTCATGCCCGAAGAACCATGACTCTCACATCTAATACTTTGTGTTTATTTACATCATTGGACTGGATCATTGGATCATTTTTAATAATAAAATTATAGAACTTTTTCTATGACTTTTTAGTTTGCACCAGTCTAGAAAACTGTTTTATGAATGCTCCTATACATTAAGACTGAGAATTTTACAAAATAGTGGATGAATTTGTGGTTGAAACCCTAAAGTGATAAATGATAACCACAAAAATCCCACATGTGAAGAAATTCTCTGTTCTTTTTGGAAAAGGAAAGGCACTAGGGAAGATTAGATCTAAAGTTTTCCCAAAGGCTTATGCCCTGAAAATTGAAAAAAGACCAAACTCTGGAAACTGTTAAGATTTTTTTTAAGGGATTAAGCCTGAAAGCAGGCTAGGGATAACTACTCTAAACTGAGAGATGGATTGTGCCCAATTGATATCAGATGTCTGAAGTTAAACACCAAGTAATCTTTCTATTTTACTTTTCATGATAGTGACAGGCAAATCAGAATCTATTTTTGATGCTCTTTCATGGAAGATACTGGAGACTCTATCCTGCCTTTGTACATTTGGTGCTTATGACAGGTCATATTTTCTTTGAAAGCCATAGGAATTAAATATATACTAACCCAGGAACTGGCACAAATGATGCAATAGGGATATTTCCAGTCCCTCAATGGTATCCATAGCTTTGAAAATCTGCCAAAGTATGTGAAATAACAACAACAATGATAATAATAGTCCTTCAATGCTGCATTTTCACTAGAAATGAAAATAGTATGTGTTCTTTTGCTCATTATAAAAATTGTAGATATTCAGTTTAATAAAAAGATTAAGAAAATTACCCCAAAAAAGTAAAAATCACTGACAGCCTTTCATTCAGAAAACTACTTTTTGTTTGTAAGCACCCTTCTATCCCTTAGCATACACATCATGTATAAAATTGTATGTCCAAGTTTACATATATGGGGTCATATTGTGCAATATATTTTCATTCTATAGTATAGCATAAGTATTTTAATGTCATCAAATGCATTTTTAAATGGTTGCATAGAATTCTATTGAATATATGAACATTTAGGTTAATGGATATTTATCTTCAATTTTTGGCTATCATAAATAAGACTTCAATAAGCAGCCTTAAGCATACATGTTGGCAGATTTATGCAACTGACTTTTTTCTTTTTTAAAAATTATTTAATTATAGGAAAATTACTTTATAATGTTGTACTTGTTTCTGCCATACAACAAGGCAATTCAGCCATAATTATACATCTTTCACCTCTCTCTTGAGCCTCCCTCCCTTCTCCCCACAGAGCACAAGGCTGGGCTCCCTGTGTTAAAAAGCAACTTCTCACCAGCACAACTGAGTCTTTAAGAAAAATTTACACTAGAAGTGAATATTCTAGTATAAGAAGATAGTACATTTAAAATTTTGATATATATTCCCTGTCTTCCAGAAGATCTTTATTAGCTGCTCTCAAAACAATGCACAATCTAGTTAATTTATTAATACTATTATAAGACAAAGCTTACTGTTGAAAACAGCAAGTTCCTTTAACATTTTATCATTGCCAGTTTTATGGATGAAAATGATGCTTAATTGCTACTTATATTGTTAAATTGTTGTTGCCCAGCCATTAAGTCTTGTCCAACTCTTTGCAACCCTATGGAGCACAGCCCACCAGGCTACTCTGTCCATGGGATTCTCCAGGCAAGAATAGTGGAGTGGGTTTCCATTTCCTTCTCCAGGGCATCTTCCCAACCCAGGGATAGAACCCACATCTGCTTGGCAGGTGGACTTTTTAATCACTGAGCCACCTAGGAAGCTAATTTGATTAATAGTGAAGCTTAAAATATTAATTTGAATTTTAATTTTTGTCAATTGTCAGTTTATTATATCTTTGGTCATCTATCTTTCATTATTGATTTTTAAAGAAATTCTTTAAAAAAAAACTGTGTATTAAGGATGATCAATTTTGTCTGCCATATTTAGTTCAAATATTTTCCTGGATTGTTGTTTGTCTTTTGACTTTGTATACAGTAATTTTTAATTGTACAAAATTTTATAAAGTCAATTCTACATTTTTGGTTTTCATGTTATGATATAACTTGGAAACATACTCACCCTAATAATTTTATGTGATTTCACTTTTTAGATTTAAATTTTGTAACTTATAAAGGGATTGAATTCTATATGAGGTAAAGATGTGGATCAAGATTTTTTTTTTTAAATAGGTAAACAATGGCTACAATATCCTTTAGTGAAAAAAAAAATTCACTTGCTCAGTTATTTAAGACACCTTCTATTATATACAAGATTCTCATATAAACCTGGTTATCATTCTGCAGTCTCTGTATATATAGTTCAACTGATCTGTCAGGAACATCACCTTTAATTCCTGCAGTTTTATATGTTTTACTATCTAGTGAAGAAAGATTATTATATTTAAAGAACATTTCTAGTTCTCATATATTCTTCTAAATGAACTATAGGAATAATTAGTCAAGTTTCAAAAAAAATTTGGACTTTTAATTGAATGCATAGATAAATTTAAGTAGAATTAACTGTTACCCTCTGTGGTAGTTTGTGATGTGTCAACTTGGGTAAGTCAAACTACATGTCCAAGAATTACCTTTCATGTGTGTTTCCTAAGAGAGCAAATCACAAGAGAGCTTCTTGGATGAGATCTGGAGGGAAGAAATGAAGCAGCCACCATTTTGAAGCTCACATACTTTATAAATACTCTGCTGACTCACTCTGTTGGTTTCAGGCAGGTGGACCTGCAACTTTTGCACCTTCTTGTGGATCCTCCATCAGCTTCTCTAACTTACGGTTCAAATGTGTATGACTCTTGGGCCAAGACCAAGGTCTCCAGCTTCTGCATGGTACCAGGTTATCAAGGTCTGAGATGAACAAGACTAGGGTGAGGAAGGCAAGGCACCTATGGTTCCAATTTTAAGGGTCACTCACTCTCAGATTTGTGCAAGTATCACCTTATCATTGCACAAACCTGAGGGTGCATGCCTGCTTCGCTTGGCACTGTCAGAGCCCCACTTCTATTACCCTCTTTCTAGCACTGTAGTAGGCAGCTAGAACTGACCCAGGTTTTGGTTAGTCTCTGCCAGCTCCCGATTTTGTTTGTGAGTTCTAGTTTGTTCTTGCTCTGTCCCACCTCATATTCATGCTCCAGCCTCAGACACAAAGACAACTGCTCTACAGAGACAGTTTAAATAGTTCCCATAATCCCATAAGGTCAAATCTGTACAATAAATTCCTATATACACTTGCACAGGGAATTCAGGAAAATATTTGAGCTAATTATGGCAAAGTTGAACAACACTAATATATATATATATATGCTCTTAAAACTCAATAATAGAAAAATAGGGGACCAAGGACATGAGATGCCAACAATTCACAAAAGAATGAAAAATTCAAAGTAATATTTTATGTTTTGCTATTAACCAAAGGAATGAGTACAAGTGCAACCACTAAATATCAGTTTTCACCCATCCTATTGGCAATGATGATGTGCAAGTATTCTTCCCAACTCCATTCTATTCCCTCCTTCCTCAATAATTCCCAACCCTTTGATCTACATTATAAAAATCAATACACCTCACACCTCCACCTTCTTAGAGTCATCTAGAGAAATATAATCACTCCTTTTAACTCATTGAATATTTTATCTCCTGGCTCACCATCTACCACTAATCTGTCATCATTCTTGATGTTTCACAAATTATCTATTCAACACTCTGGACTCTCTGTTCATAGAAATCTTCCTCTCAAGGATCTTGCCCCCCACCTACCTAAGCCATACTTTCCCAGGCTCATGCTTTGTGCTGTAATATTATGGGCACTGTGTGACAACAGAAATCTTGATGTCATCTTCCACTGTCACTAAAGAAGTGGTTAATTAGATGCCTAGGGATTATAGAAGACAGGGTTTAAGAACCTAAGTAAGAACCTCATAACAAGGGTATTTTGCCTAATACTGTTTTTTTATTTATAACAATCTGACATGCATCCTGGGTTTCCTAGGTGGTGCTAGCAGTAAAGAACCTGCCTGCCAATGCAGGAGACAGAAGAGAGGCAAATTCGATCCCTGAGCTGGGGAGATACCCTAGAGGAGGACATGGCAACCCACTCCAGTATTCTCGTCTGGAGAATCCCATGGACAGAGGAGCCTGATGGCCTATGGTCCATAGGGTCGCAAAGAGTTGGACACAACTGAAGCGACTTAGCACTTAGCACAACATGCATCCTACCTCTCTGATTTTCATCTCCAATGCCATTCTTCATCCAAAGAAACCAGACACTTGTACAAGCAGTCAAATCCATGTCTTGGATCAGGAATAAGTCTAGATAGGTCTACAATATCTTGTTGTTTCCAGAAATCAAGAATACTTTTTTTAAAGTGCTTAAACTTTTTAAAAGAGGAAGCTACTGTTACCTGAACACTGTTACCACAATTTAATATCATAATATGAATAAGTGTTTGGAGCAAGTTAAGTCTGTGAAAAACCATTATCCTATAAAGAAATTCAAAAGAGAAAAGTTACTATTTTAAAAATAGTTACAATAAAAAGAAAGGTGGTAAGTATAGAACATAGTGAATTTTAAAATTTAATTTTAATAAATTTGGATAAAAACTCTAATTAGAAAATATACATGTACCCTAATGTCCATAGCAGCATTTTTACAATAGCCAAGACATAGAAGCAACCTAAGTGTCCATCATCAGATGAGTGAATAAAGAAAATGTGGTGTGTATATATATATATACATATAGAATGGAATATTACTCGGCCATTAAAAGGAATGGAATAATGTCATTTGCAACAACATGGACGAACGTAGATATTATCATACTAAAGTGAAGTTAAGTCGGAAAGAGAAAGACAAATACCATATGATATATTTTATATATGGACTCTAAAATATAATAACAAATGAAAATTTTTATGAAATAGAAACAGATTCACAGATAAAACAAGCTTATGGTTACCAAAGAGAAAATTCAGTTCAGTTCAGTTCAGTCGCTCAGTCGTGTCGGACTCTTTGCGACCCCATGAATTGCAGCACGCCAGGCATCCCTGTCGATCACCAACTCCCGGAGTTCACTCAGACTCATGTCCATTGAGTCGGTGATGCCAACCAGCCATCTCATTCTCTGTCGTCCCCTTCTCCTCCTGCCCCCAATCCCTCCCAGCATCAGAGTCTTTTCCAGTGAGTCAACTTAACAGATACATACTACTATATATAAAATGGGTAAACAACAAAGACCTACCATATAGCACAGGGAACCATATTCAATATCTTATAATAACCTATCATGGAAAAGAATCTGAAAAAGAATATGTATCTTCTCTTTACGTAACTGAATTACTTTGCTGTACACCTGAAACTAACACAGCGTTGTAAATCAACTCTACTTCAATACAATTTTCTTTTAATTTTAGGCCTTTGTATACATGTATATAGCCTTTTTCTAAAGTTACATGCTTATCTAAGAAATGCACTCTCAAAATCTGAAATTGCCAACATCTGGCCGTTTTGATTTACAAAAATGGCAATTTCATATGGTTCAGTCAATATGGCACCCTTGTATCTATTTGTGTAGGAAACAAAGTGTGTAAGCTGATACCTGTAAATGCCAAAAATACTAGGAACTGTACAAAGAATTGGAAAGAATAATTTGCTCTAGAGGTCAATCAAAATAACCAGTTAGAAAAAATAGAAACAGTGAGAAGCCAAATAATGGATTAGCCTAGTGTCCTGAAAGGAGAACTCACTGCATAAAATTACCTCTTTTAGATGGCCCTGCTGTTTATGATGAAATGGCAAAACTGTTTCCAACAAAATATTTTCCTCATACAAAGAACCCCAGACATTATAGATGTCACCTATGTCACTCTCTTCTCTTTACCCAGCCTCCTTACTCTAGTGCAGACTTGTAGTTCTGAGGCAGACAGCATTCAGAGTCCATTGATCTCAAAGCTTTATACTGCCCATCCCTCCCCCTCATGCTCTCATATCTCTCCTTCTTGGCTTAGAGTCCATAGTCCCTCAACAGAATTGCTGTTTTGCAAACATGCTCCATTCCCTGTTCTCTTTCTACACTTTCTCAACTGGCAACACACAGGTTCAGGTTTCACCCAAATGTCCTCCTACTCCGTGATTTACCACAACTGGCTGACAGGTAATAGTTGAACTATATGACTAAAACTTTAAAATAGGACATTAGCATTGTTCACCAATCCTACAAAATTCACTCTCAATGAATACTTTAAAAATGACCCACATTAAAAAAAAAAAAACTTAAAAGAAGTTGGGTATGAGACTAGAGGAGGCGTCTGGCTTGGAAATAAAAACAATCACTTTATGGATGATAATTAAAGCCTTGAAACTAGATGGAACCACACAGGAAAATTTATATAAGGAAAAGGTGAGATCCAAGGCCTGTGCCTTGAGCTACTTCAACTTAAAGAGGTCAGAAAGAGAAGAAACAAGAAAAAGAAGCTGAGAAGACGAGGCGAGAGAGAAATGAAAAAAACAGGTGTTCAAGAAGAAAACTGAAGAAAGTGTTTTATGGAAAAGCAGTTATCAAATGGGTCAAATGCTGATAAAAAATCAAAAAAGATTAAAATTAAGATGTGATGGTTAGACGTAACAATTTATCAGTCATGAGGACCTCAACAAGCACCATCTTGATGGAGCAGAGAAGACAACATCCTTCACGTGTTCAGGAGAGATTTGGAGAAAAGGAACTGGTCACAGAGAGTACAGACAACTCTTTCAAGAAACCTTGTTATAAAGGAAGGGAGAGTAATGAGCCCGTGGCTAGAAAGACCAAGAAAGATTGAATTGTTTAAAGTAATAAAAATAGTTGTAATGTCCAACAGAGAGAAGGCAATTGGTATTGCAGAAGAGGAAAAGGAGAACAGTTGGAGTTGGTGAACATGGCAGAAACCAGTGCTCAAATGGAAGAAGAGTCCTGGGGTAGGAATGTGTCATATGGCACAGCAGAGAGGGCCAAGTGGATGGACACAGATGCATCTCATTTGTGTAAGCCCCGTGTAATTCCCTGAATAATGTCTCCTGAACTCAGACAAACGTATCATTTATGACATCCCCAAACAGTCATTTGACGTGTTGGCCAGGAATCTCAAGATAAAGACAAGGGATGGACTTGGGGGCACAGTACTCCCTGTTTTTGAGGCTTCTGGTGCACCTGGAGCAGATGGCTTCAGGCCTTGACGAGACTTAGAACATGAGACTTTTTTTAACCACTGTAGACAATGAAGTTCAAAGTGGCTTTTCCACTCCATGTTTTTAAATTAAAATGTATTTGATGTACAATATTCTCTTAGTTTCATATGTACAGCAAAGTGATTCAGTTATATTTTTTCAGATTATATGCCATTATAGGTTATTATAAGATAGTGACTAGAATTCCCTGTCCTATACAGTAAATATTTGTTGCTTATCTATTTTATGTATGTTTGCATGTTAGTCCCATACTCCTAATTTGTCCCTTTCCACACCATTTTGATCACAGGTGTGTGGCTATTTTAAATCTTTGGACTGTAATCTCCTCATGAACTTATATTTAAATTTGGATAGTGCTTAAATTCTTGGCTGGCTGGTTAAGCTGACTTTGGGGCTTCCCTGGTAGCTCAGACGGTAAAGAATCAGCCTGCAATGCAAGAGACCTGGGTTTGGTCCCAGGGTTGGGAAGATCCCCTGGAGAAAGAAATGGCAACCCACTCCAGTAACCTTGCCTGGAAAATTTCACGGACAGAGAAGCCAGGCAGGCTACAGTCCATAGGTTGACAAAGAGTCAGATACTACTGAGCGATTAACACACACAGAGAGTTTATTAATTAAATTCACCCCTCCCTGAGCAGAGTCTATACTGTACCTTGTTGGTCCTATTAGGTTCTACCCACTAACAGGGAGCCGGACCCCCCTGACCAGCTGTTGATCTTTTCCCAGGAAATAGATCTAGGTTGACCATGGGCTTAATGGTTGAGACCAAAGTGTTAAGAGGAATGGATCTGGGGAACGCAACTGATGGAGAACACATTTATAATCCCTTTTCCAGATGTTTCCTTCCTTCTACAGGAATATAACACTCCTGACTTGATCGAACCTGCGTCTCTTTATGTCTCCTGCATTGGCAGGTGGGTTCTTTACTGCTAGCACCACCTGGGAAGCCCCAACCATTTACTGAACCTCTTTAAATTTCCAAAAATCTCACTCATAAAGGCTCAGTATAAAGGCTATGGCTACTCTGATTTAGGAAGATTTCGGTATACATTTGAAAGTGTGAGAATTCTATTTTCATTATTTTTACATTTATCCTGAATATTTGCATATGCAAAAAAATATTTGACTATTACTGCCAAGTGCTTAAAGCTAGGCCACAAAAAATGGACTATAGACAGTAAAATTGTCATAAGTTGCAGAAAAACACAAAATGCCTTAGGCTTACTAATTTATTGCTAGTACTAAGTAAGAATGTATTTCCTTCTGTATATTTTAAATTATTTTTAACACCACCGATCTCTAGAATCTATTTACATGGATGATTATACATTAAAATTAAGCCTGCAGTATAAACCAGATTAAAAATTTTTAATCTGCTAGGCAAAGAATAGAGTCATTTAGCATCTCATGCAAGTCAACAAAAAATAGAAAAGCAGCTGTTTAATGAGGTTTTGCTAATTTTTAAAATAATGAAATTCCAAACTGGTACCCATACACTAAAAGAGCTCTGCTCTCACTGAAGTGATATCAGATAGCAATTTAATGGGAGTTTCATAAATATGGCTTCTTCATATGGGAGCTCCCAGTCTGTTACAACTTAGTGGTTTCAGTAATGAAAAATCATGCTTGAGCAAAATGTTATTTACAAATGCAAATAAGCCCCCCAAAATAAACTTCTCTGGACATAAATTGTTCAACTTTTCTGAGAGAAGTAATTTCCAGTTGATTTCAATGAACATTTGTGTTCACTGATTAGGTTCTAATACTTATCTAAAAATACAAAATGTAAGCTTCACTTGGTATAACTTGTGTTTAATTTTAATGCTTTTCTTTGCTCATCTTTCACACAAAAACTGCTTGCAGAATACTATATTATACAAAAATTTCCATTACATCTTTCACATTCATAATTACTCTTTATGTATTTAGGTATTTCTATTAGTTATCAATCAAAAAGACAGTGGAATAGTGTAGAAGAGTGAGTATAGTATCTTTTCTGATGACTCTACACATCACTCAAGTGAATATTTTGTGCACTAAACTTAAAGAATCCATAATTTAATCATATCTGTCATGTAGGGGTATGAATTCATCATTTAGAAAGCATAAACAATTAATTAGCCAACCAATCAAAAATTTCATTATTTTGAATGAAGAAGATCTCTGGTTGAATTTAAAAAACAATAATATTATGATTTTTGAATTAAATATGAAGTTACACTTGGTGATAATAGCAGTTATCATTTATTGAAACTGTCATGTGTTGAGTACATATCAAGTGCTCTATTTTACCTTATATAATTCCTACAATAATACAGAGACACATAGCATTATTCCAGTTTTACAAATATGAAAATTGAGGTTCAGAGAGGTTAAGTAATTTAACTAAGATCACACAGCTTGTGGCTACCTAGGATTTAAACTTAGAGTTGTCTGCCTTCTATGCTGTTCTTAATCTTTACATATAATGTTATTTGAGGTGAGGATCCACTTTTTCCATTGTCATCATTTGTGAACTGGGTGATCTAGTACAAGGTTCAGTTCTTCGCAGGGGTTTAGATCAAGATCAGCCATTTGGTCTCAGTGTGAATTTTAAAATCTTTTTCTTCATTTATAACATGAGCTAAGTAGTTGGACTAACTTGTCAAAGACATCCCTAATGACAGAGTGAATTTGTTATGAAATCGTAATCTCCAGTCAACTCAGATTCCTACAGATATCCTAAATATCTAAAGCATTTATGACCATTTATCATTGAACTAAGCTGTCTATACAAACTGTAGAGTTTCTTGATCTTGTACAGTTATTTATTAAGATCAATGCTGTATGTGTTCAAAGGAAAATTAAGTGGCAACAATATAAATAATAAATGCCTCCCTAGCCAAGGGATTTTCACATAGAATTTCTGAAGTTAGCAAAGGTTATTACATCTTCTGCAATATATAACTTTTTATACAAGTGTATTTCCAAACAGCCTCAGCTACAGTTTAAAGCTCCAAATAATTATCGAATAAGAATCATAAATGAACAAAATATGTTTATAATAGCAACATTGTATTAAAAGTAATATAATAATAACAGACTTGAATGTTATGAGACAAGTAAATATTTAAAAATAACTAAAAATTGAAATTAACAACTAATGGGAAATCTCAGAAATATGTACGAGTTTGAGGCAGTGAACAGTACTATTTATCATGTACTCCTCACACCACCACTCTTTTCATTTGGTTGTCCACCTGTCCTAAGGGTTCAATGGTAGTGGACTCGGGTTACAAATCCCTGAGTTCTAAAGATACTAAGCATACTAAACTTTCATCACAGACACATATAATCCATCTCCATTAGGGAGAGTAAGGCATGCTGATAGCAGCAGTAAATGTCAACAATCTGCACACAAGAACTCAATCAGGAGATTTCAACGAAGCCAGTTTCTCAGAATCCTTCCATCTTGAACATGTGCATATCCTTTGACCTAGCAGTTCCACTTCTAGGAAATTATCCCACAGTAATATTTACCCACATATATTAAGATATATGTACAGGGACATTCATTGCAGCATTATTTGTACTAGTGAAAGCTAGGAGGAAGGAAAGATAAACTTCCATCAATAAACAAGTGATTAAGTAAATTACTATTACTCTGGAGCCATTAAAAAGAATAAGGTCAGTTTTTCTTGTAGTAATATGAAAAAACTCTCCAAGATACATTATTAAGTAAAAATCAGCAAGGCAAAGGATAACACATATAGTAGGATGTTATTTCTTTTAAAATAAATATGCTAGTGGTAGCATATGTGTGTGCAAATACATAGAAGAAAAACCAAAAAAAGGAGTACCGAATATAGCATTAGTTCCCTCTTGGGAGGGGCTTCCCTGGTGGCTCATGGTTAAAGAATCTGCCTGCCAATGCAAGAGACATGGTTTTGATCCCTGGGTCAAGAAGATCCCTTTGAGAGGGAAATGGCAACCTAGTCCAGTATTCTTGCCTGGAAAATCCCATGGACAGAGGAGTCTGGCAGGCTGCTGTCCATAGGGTCACAAAGAATCAGATACAACTTTATGGCTTGAGCACACACCTCTTGGGAAGGAAGAGAAACTTGGAAGTGAAGTAAAAAAAGCATTATCATTTTTCTAAGTATTCATTATTATTTAAACATTTTATAATGAGAATCAATTTCTATATTACTCATATAATAAAAAAACAAAGAATTCAGTTATGATACTAGGACATTACTTTTTAATATACCAGAGTCATTAAAGGATATATAAGTTTGTGTGATATATGTATGTATATATGTATATGCAATTTTGAACTAATTTGATTCTCTTATCTGAGATATATTTATAGTCCTAATTTGTACTCCAAATCTGAGTTAATTTGAAAATTCTTTTTGTTAAAATCATGTGAGTATAAAAAATGTATTTAATCCACGTAACAAACCAAGCTACCCCAGACACTGATATCAAAAGTGCAAATATCCTTGTAAATAAAGAATCCCAGAACTAAAATATTCTTGAGAATAGTTATTTCATTATTATATCTTGATTTTCAATAATAGCATTTGTAGGTTCCCCATTTCTTCTAGGAAGTTTGGGAAACCAACCACAATTCCTGAATGCTCAGTCAGTTGCCAAATTTTCCCAAAATGTTTCACAAAATGTAATAGAAATAAAACATGTTTCAGATTCAATAGGGTCAGCATTTGACAGGACCTTTAACATGACCCTGTCCAGCCAAAAGTGAAGTGGAAGTGCTAAGTCACTCAGTAGTGTCTGACTCTGCGACCCTATGGACTATAGCCCACCAGGCTCCTTTGTCCATGGAATTTTCCAAGCAAGAATACTGGAGTGGGTTGCCTCCTCCGGGGAATCTTCCTGACCAAGGGATCATACTGCTCTGAATGTCTTTCTACACAGAGTCAAAGACATGCTGTTTTCCACTGAATATCATCTTCTGTGCTATCGAAAGCATTGATAAGGAGCATTTCTTTAAAAATGCTCAGCTATTTTTGTCAGGACTTTTTTCTAAACCACATATCGCTAAGAAATGTTTTAAGCTGACTAAGCAAAAGATAAAAATTGGTGTATTATTTTTACGATTTTGCCCATTTTCAAGTTGCAAGTAAACACACTGTGATTAATTCTTAATATTTTTGTTTGTATAAATTCCATAACTATCTAGAAAATTTCCACAAGAAAAGCATATTTTCAAAACTTAAAAATTCTACATATTTTTCCTTCTCATATATTCTTCAACTTTCAAAAGTTTTGAAAAAAGAAGTAAAAGAATGTACTCACTGTATAATTTTCCGGTCCTCACTTGTATATTATTGTTATGCTTTAGAACAGTAACTACTAAGAGCCAAAAACAAAAAATGGTTGCTGTTTTAGGGAGAATAAATTGCTATTCGGTGATAAAAGAATTAAAATTTAAGACTAGTATACTGTTGGTTGGTGATAAAACTGTCCAGATTCACAGTTTCCTTATTTTTTTCTTCTACCTTCCCTAGGTAGGAAGTACAGGGCAAATTGTCCTTCCATAGGACAAGTAACCTTGCTTAAACTGTCTTTTTTGCTTTTAGCACCAAATAAATGGTAGAAGTATAATTAACCATTATGAAAACTAGATTCAGATAGTGTCTGAGTTCTATACAATACATAAAGTCACAGGTATTTTCTAGATGGCAAAGAAAGATAACAAAAACTACAAAGGATGTTGATACTCTGAATCCAGGTGATGGTATTATACCCACCTATATTTTAAAAGAAAATATCAGGAAATTGGGAGTTATGCAGGTATCTACAGTAATACTTCTTAATATGCACAAAAAATTGTGTATTATTTCAAAAGAAAATTCTACATGCATAAAGGATTAATGCCTTCTTATAAAAAATAGAGAGACTAGCCACTTATTTATTTATAAAGGATCCAGATTTAGGGGGAAAAAAGACAGGATGCCAGTTACATTTTTTTTTTTAAATTTATGGTTGCGCTGGGTCTTCATTGCTGCACAAGAGTTTTCTCTAGTTCCAGCAAGTGGGGGCTACTCTTCGTTACAGTGCACAGGCTTCTCATTGCAGCGGCTTCTCTTGTTGCAGAGCACAGACTCCAGGCACACAGGCTTCACTAGTTGCTGCATCCGGGCCCAGTAGCTGTGGCTTGAGGGCTTTAGAGCACAGGCTCAGTGGTTGTGGCCCATGGTCTTAGTTGCTCAGCAGCACGTGGAATCGTCCCAGACCAGGGATCAAACCCGTGTCCCCTGATTGGCAGGAGGTTTCCTAACCACTGTACCACCAAGAAAGTCAGTCACATTTAAATTACAAGAAAATTGTTTAGTGTTTAGATTCCAAACATCTCGTGGGACATACTTATACTGGAAATTATCCATTATCTGAAAATCAAATTTAACTACACATCCTGTATTTTATTTAGCAATCTTATTTACTCATCCTGAAAGCTCCATGAAATTGGTTTTATCGTCCCCAATTACAAACGAAGAAGTCAAGTCTCAGAATGCAAGCTGATTAAGATCACACAGCTGGGAGATAGAGAAGCCACATTTGAATCAAAAGCCCAAGTTTCAGCCCTACACTTTGTGTACTAACTGAGGTTACATTTCATATATTTAATAAAGATACAGACAGAGCTCTATATGCTTTCTAAAAATTAGCTTCAGTTCTCATTACAAACCTTTGCATATATATGTGCATGCATGCGTGCTTAGTCGTATCCGATTCTTTTCAACCCCATGGACTATAGCCAAACAAGATCCTCTGTCCAAGGAATTTTCCTGGCAAAATACTAGAGTGAGTTGCCATGCCTTCCTCCAGGGGGTCTTCCCAACCCAGGGATTGAACCTGTGTCTCCTACATTAGCAGGCAGAGTCTTTACCACTGCACCATCTGGGAAGCCCTTTACAAACCTATGAGGTAGGTACTGTTATTATTTCCTGTATATAGATGAGAAACTGGAGATCCAGTGGAGGTAACTATCCCATGTCACATAATTAGTAAATGGTGAAGCCAGACTTCAAACCCAGGCAGTCACACTCTAAAGAACCTGACCTCTTTTCTCCACCCATCATTCTGCAGCATCACTTGTAATAACATTGTCTCATTTCTAAATTTTGAGTTAACTAACTTTTTTAGTTAACTCAAGATGTAAAATGCAAAAAAAAAAGTAAAAAATGTACATTGAAACAAGCCATAGAATATGGTTTTCAATTACAATAAGTGAAACTGAGATGTAAGAAAAGTATGAGGATACTGGTGATACCAGATATCAGTGACATGAGTAGAATAAAAATATTACATTTGAATTTTAAATATGGAGAAATAGCAAGTTTAAATATTATTTAAATAAATATTAAGACTGAGTTTTCTTTTTATTGGAATATATTTACTATACACTGCTGTGTCAGTTTCTGCTCTACAGCAGAATGAATCAGCCATACATATATATACATATATCCCCTCTTCTTTGAATTTCCTTCCCATTTAGGTCACCACAGAGCACCAAGTAGAGTCCCCTGTGAAATACAGTAGGTTCTCATTAGTTATCTCTTTTATACACAGTAGTGTATATATGTCAATCCCAATCTCCCAATTCACCCCATCCTATCCCCATTTTTCCCCTTGGTATCCATACATTTGTTTCTTATATCTGTGTCTCTATTCCTGCTTTGCAAATAAGATCATCTATACCATTTCTAGATTTCACATATACACATTAATACATAATATTTGTTTTTCTTTCTGAGTTACTTCACTCTGTAAGACAATGAGTTATTTTTAAAGTTCCCTAACAAAATAACTTTGAAGATGATTGAGTTTCATGTAATTACTAAAGCAAAACTTACTTTAAGGAAAATACTTTCCATGAGGTCTTGTTTGTTCATTGACAATAGTGTGAAGGCAGTGAACACATCCGCAATGCCCAGTCCTTTCCTATCTTCACTCCAGACACAGTCTCAGGTGCCTATGGGACCATCAGTATTCCTGCTCATCATCTCCTCACTCTGAGTTTTACTCCTAGCTTTTCATAAAGAAAACTTCTTTCTTTCATCCCTTATGGAACATATGTTTCTTAAAAAAAAAAACTTACAGAAATAATGCTTTAACCTATAGAAGAACACAATTTTAATGTTGACAATTTTAGGCATAAAAACAAGTTGTTTGAGCAGATAATTTGGGGTTAGTCTACCTTTTCAACCAGTCAGTCATAGCGCAGATATGATACATGAGTTAAAAATAAGTTCAGGTGTATGAGACAGAAAGAAAAAGTAGCAGTAGCTTAAACAATGAGACGTTTATCTTATTTTCATCTTAATGATGTTGGGAGATAGGAATTCTAGGGCTGGTTTAGCAGCTCCACTGAGTCATCACAAACCTAGGCTCCTTATGTTCTGCCATGCTTTGTGCATGGCTTCTATATTCAAGGACACCTCCAGGACCAAGATAATTGCTACAGTTCCAGCCTTTATGTCTATATCCCCATACCTGCAGTTTCAAAGGTCTCTGAAGTCCTACATGCTTCTGTTTATATTTCAATGACTGGAATTTAATCACATTGACACATGAGGCTTAAAGAGAGTTTGGGAAATGTCCTTAACTGGCCATATTCTTCAACATTATGTTACAAAGGAAAAGGGGGGAAATGAATAATAGGAAACAACTACCAGTCCCTGTAAAATGGGACTAGTTATTTCACCTCCCAGTAAAGGTGGCCTTCTTGTGACAATAAGAAATCTAAGATCAACTGGATACTTTATGTGACCCTCCTCAAACTTAGATAACTCCTGAACTTTCAAATCCTAAAATCTCCAATGTTGTAAGATGGTCATTAAATAAAAACTTATCCCTTTAGATTTTGTTTGGGGAATATAAGCACATATTTATGTATATGATGGAAGGTAATCTCAACTTATACTATGTACTGACAATTATGATAATTAAATGTTGCGATGGAATTTCTCAGGGAATCTATAAAAGGCCATTCTTAAAAAAGAGTTAAACATATTACAGATATTTATCATGCTGGAAAGGACTGGGAAGGGAGTATGAGACTAATTGAGGTAGGGACGTGACTTGGCAAAGTTGTTAGTTTTATGATTTTATATGTAGATTAAAAGTGACTGATATTTGAAAACAATAAGCTGTTTACAATATTGGATAATCTATATTCAAAATTTGACACAAAGACATTTACTATAACTAATCATGGTATTTAAAAAGCCAGGTTCTTTGATTTAGATCTGTTAAAATTTGGAAGACTTCTGCTCTGACTTATATTGAGAATCTCAGTATAAATGTGTGTGCTTAATATATTTAATGTAAAATGAGGTTGAGGTTGCCCTTATTTTAAAGGTTTTAAATAATTGTAGTTCAACCTTGATTTTTAGTTCCCCTATCAACCACTCCTTCCTCTAACCATGTTCTGATGGTGATTGACATCTCAAAGATTTAGCCACCTGTGAACAGAGTTTTAAATATAACCTTCTTGAATTAATTATGCATAATGCTCAAAATAGGTTTGGAAGGCACCTACTGAAGCAGAATTAAATCAGAAAGGAATGAGGTGGGCACAGAAACTGTTTATCTTTTGTATAACAGGCAGCTATCAGTATTTTTATAACCCAAAATAAAGATAAGCATAACTAAAATCACGTATTTTGTGCTAAATATATCTCTTCATTAAATGTTAATGTGTAAATGTCAAGTCAGTCAGCTGAATGTATAAAAATGATGCTTTTTTAATACTCATGAAGAGAGTTGTTAGGCAATCTCTTCTTTTTTTTCCATGCCAATGTTATAATTCTAGTTGGTCCTAATTCTAGACCCACTGAGAAAATGCAAATTAAACAAAAGATGTATTGTTTGCCTTCAGGAGATCTGCAATTTGCTGATGAGAAAATAAAAACATTAAAGAAATGCAAACATAAAAAGTATAGGTATTTAATTTAGATCTAAGTCATTCTCTTTTTTCAAAAATCAGATACAATAAAATTTTGAAAGAATATGTTCACATATTTTTGTATGTATTTTTCATAATGTTATCACAAATGTATTTGACTTCACTGAATTTTATCTTAGTTTTAACATATACATTTATTACTTGAAACCATTCTGCTCTTAAATAGTTTATAATGATACTTTTCATATCCTATAGGTATCCATATTCATTCAATATATATTTTATGAGCTTACTGCATGCAAGGCACTGTGCTAAGGATAAATTTTGATTAGGTTTTACTTTATGTCCTGCCACATTTATAGTGGGATATCTGGCTCAGAGGTTAAAGCGTCTGCCTGTAATGTGGGAGACCCAGGTTCGATCCCTGGGTCGGGAAGATCCGCTGGAAAAGGAAACGGTAACCCACTCCAGTATTCTTGCCTGGAGAATCCCATGGACGGAGAAGCCTGGTAGGCTACAGTCCACGGGGTCACAGGGAGTCGGACACGACTGAGCGACAGAACAGAACAGAATCTCATCATTGAGTCACAAATCATCTTCAAGAAATTTTTAAGTCATTTATTTGCTCACTTCTTTCCATTCCACACTCTTTCCTATGCCTTCAAGTTTTTCCCTAATAACCTCCGATTCTTTTCTTCATCCCTGATATTGTACCTGAATTTTATTCTCATGTTACCAAATACATAAAACACTTGCATTTAGACACCGTCCTCTAAGCTGATCCTCTTCCAGAACATCCCTGACATTCTATGGCTCCATCCTTGACTATCACTCACCCTCTGCTCTCAGGCACAGCCCTTCCACCAGATTTTCTGTGCTACTCAACAGAGACCTTTTGGTCTACTATGAGACCTTCACTCTGTACAACTCACAAACCATGTTCACACACTCTCTGTTCCAGATGTTTCATGAGATGAAGCTTCACATTACTAAAGGAAAAACTGCTTTTATAGCCAAATTTCAAGTCCTGCCCATTCTTCAAAGCCTGTATCAAGTTCCAAGAGCTGCTCTGGCTCTTTTATTGTATGTAGAAAAATAAATAAATAAAACAAGCAACACTCCCCTGCTTGGGGCCACATTCAAGTGGGGTTCTGATACTCTCCTGGTTGGATTAATAATACTCAATATTTATGGAATGTGTATGTTTGAGCCAGGCACTGGGCTAATCTTTTGCCTCCAATTCAACAACTTATCAAGTGCCTAGAATATTCCAGAATATCCTACGCCTGGATATATATATTCAGATATAACAGCAAACAAAACATACTTTACTAGAGGGAGAGAGACACTAAATAATGACCATTCATCCTAAATTGTTGTTGTTGTTGTTACTTAGTCGCTAAGTGATAGTCACTCAGCCATTCTGACTTTTTTCGACCCCATGGACTATAGCCCACGAGGCTCCTCTGTCCCTGGAATTTCCCAGGCAAGAATACTGAAGTGGGTTGCCATTTCCTTCTCCAGGGAATCTTTCCGATCCAGGGATTGAATGTGTGTCTCCTGCATTGCACTTGGGCTTCCCAGGTGGCGCTAGGGGTACAGAACCCACCTGCCAATGAAGAATATGAAAGAGATGCAGGTTCCATCCCTGGCTCCAGAAGATCCCCTGGAGAAGGAAATGGCAACCCACTCCAGCATTCTTGCCTGAAGAATTCCATGGACAGAGGAGCCTGGTGGGCTATAGTCCATAGAGTTGCAAAGAATTGGACACGACTGAAACGATTTTGCACACACTCCTGCCTCGTGGTGGATTCTTTACCACTGAGCAACCAGGGAAGCCTCACACTAAACCAGCAAATCATAAAATATGTTAGAAGTTAACTGCTATGGGGACATAATAAAGTAGAACAGAAGCCTTTGCAATTTAAAATATGGTGATCAAGGTAATTGTCATTGAAAAGGTGACAGTTAAGCAAACATTTCAAGATGAGAAAGTTAACCCTATTGATAGCTGAAAGGAGAGTGTGTAAGGAAGAAAGAATAGCCTAGAAAAATTTCCTAATGAGACAGCTTGCCTAGCATGCCTTAGAACAGCAAGGAAGCTGAAGTCTGCTGTAAAGAGTGCAAATCTGGAAAGGGTAGATGAGATCATAAGGGTAAGGGGTGTTTTCAGGCCAGTGTAAGGATTCTGACTTTGACTCTAAGTGAAATAGGCAACCTTAAAGGTTTTGGACAAAACTAAGAACTGTGGTGCTGGAGAAGACTCTTGAGAGTCCCTTGGACTGCAAGGAGATCCAACCAGTCCATTCTAAAGGAGATCAATCCTGGGTGTTCACTGGAAGGACTGATGCTAAAGCTGAAACTCCAATACTTTGGCCACCTCATGCAACGAGTTGACTCACTGGAAAAGACTCTGATGCTGGGAGGGATTGGGGGTGGGAGGATACGAGGATGACAGAGAATGAGATGGCTGGATGGCATCACCGACTCGATGGACATGAGTTTGAGTGAACTCCGGGAGTTGGTGATGGACAGGGAGGCTTGACGTGCTGTGATTCATGGGGTCGCAGAGTTGGACACGACTGAGCAACTGAACTGAACTGAACTGAAGATCTGTATTAGGATTTTAAAAGATCTCTCCAGCTGCAGCATAGGCAATAGATCATATGCAAACAAGGATAAAAGGAGGGAGACCAGTGAGGAACCTAGTGAAAAATCCGGGAAGAGGTGATATTGTATCTGCATTGAAGAGCAGAGAAGGTTTTACTGGATAAAGAAATGGAACCTCAAACAGCAGAAGCAACTTGTCTCCAGGCTGCCCCTAGAAGCTGAACTCTTTAACTGCTTTTGTCTCCTGCTTCTCACTGAGACAACCCCTTTAAGCTCACAAAGTGTCTTGAAACCAGTACAAATGAAGCCTTGAAAATGGCAGATGTTTCAGAGATGAGGCTTCACATTGCTAAAGGGAAAATTGCTTTTATAGCCAAATTTCAAGTCCTTCACATCCTTCAAAGCCCATATCAAGTTCCAAGAGCTGCTCTGGCTCGTACATGAAATCTTATATTCTATTTGATGTCACACGGTTTCTCTCATATCTCTGTGTAGATTTTTATGATTCAACTGCTTTGTGACTTGGGAAACAGGAACATATCTGTATCCCCAACACTGACTAGAATAAAAGTATTTATATTTTAAAATATTGATTGATTTTCATTGGCATCTCATTTTGAAAGTAGTCTACAAATAAATGCAAATGTAAAGTGAAAGTGTTAATTGCTCAGTCGTGTCCAACTCTTTGCAACCCCATGGACTATAGCCCACCAGGCTCCTCTGTCCTTAGAGTTCTCCGAGAAAGAATACTGGAGTGGGTAGCCATTCCCTTCTCCAGGGGGTCTTCCTGACCCAGGGATTGAACCCGGATCTCCTGCACTGCAGGCAGACTCTTTACTATCTGAGCCACCAATACAAATGTAAAGTTATTTCAAAATTCTGATATGGAAGAGAGACAAGATGATAACATGCCTTTGCTATATATGTAAATCTTGATAGCAAAAACAGGTTAAGGCATTTATTATGAAAGCAAGATTTCCCATGTTTATATAGTAAACTAATATTTACCTAGTCCTTTCACTCAAATTATTTAGTTTGATCATTGTAATGCCCACAATTTTTTCTCACATTGATGCTTTCTTGAAAAGACCAAAATTATCAAATAATGTCTGATGACAGATGCATAATGTATCAATGGAGAAATCTATCCAAAGCTAAGTTTACATTCTATACACTGTAACTTTAGGATTTCTAATATATAAGAACTAGCAAAAGGTGGAAAAAATAATTAAGAACACATTCTGCTAACCTGAAAGTAGTGTTAGTTCTATGGTAAATAGTCCTACTTTCATCAAATATGTTCCACACAGGAATCTACAGATTCCTTCTCACAGGTGAATAAAGCTGACCTTTCTGTCTTCTTTCAGCACCTTGCCATTTGATGTGGATTTTAAATGTCATCTACTAGTACATCTTTTTTTTCCCTCAGTCACACAAAGACCATTAATCATGCTCATCTGTACCAACACTACACAGTCTTAACTCCTATGCATTCCTGCAGCTCCCATCCCGCTGAGATAGAATTACCACCTCTAGCTTCTCAACCCTTCTTCAGATTTTCACTATGCATTCCTTCCATCGAACCTTAATATCTTAATGCAGCACCCTCTCTATTATCTGTGCTAATGGCACATCGGGGTAAGTGAGAACCACAGAAAACCTGTAACCTCAATTTAGCCTTTGATCCTCACTTCTACCGCCCTTTACATGAGTTGCTAATGAGCAGTGAAGTTGACAGATTGAAATGTCACCTCTTTCTGCCCTATGATATAAGTGTTAATGAAAATGAATATGACAAGGGGCTGATGGGACATTAAGAAAAGAAAAATAAGGGCCTGCCTGACCTATAGGACAGTCAACTCTTCTTTCTAATTGAGTTTATTTCAGCTACTTCTCTTGCAAATGACCCTGTGAGTTGACGTTGAATATAATACTCTTCTTATTTCTGACTTTGTGACCAAGTAAGTTACTGAGTACTTCCAAGCCACAGATTTTCCTTTTATTGAGGTCAGTCAACTGAAATCTTCATGGAAATTTCAGTTCTCAAAAGTATAGGACATAGTTTTCTATTTCAGATTTGTTCACTTTCAATTTCCCACTAATAAACCCATTAAAAAGGCAGAAAAGAATTACAAGTCATAACATAAAATCAAGATTCAAAGTCATCATATTTCCAGGAAGTGAGAGGTTTTCCTACTCATTGCATGATCAATGGATTTGACTTCAGAATCCCATGTGATGCCATGTGTGTATTTTGCTAACATACCCACCCAGCTAAAAGCAAGTAGAGATAAATGTTATAGCCTAGTAACTTTCTAAATTCCTCACAGAGACCCAGAGGCCATTGCCACAAGAAACTCAGCAGCTATTATTCAAAACAGTATATTTTTGGAAGCAACTGTCTTCTGCCACCCATGCCTATTTTTCTACTTCTGTTCCGAGACTGCAATTTCTAGAAACCAACATAATAGAAAATTAGAAGTGAAGAGAGCTAGCAATAATACACTACCATATGAGACTTCCAGCATTTCACTTCTTAAAGTTATAACAACAGGCTACGGAAGCAGGAAGACTCGGCAATGCATATATTGAGATGGAAGTATGCCATTGTCCTGAAAGGGGTGCTGTAATACTGGGATGGAAAGTTATGGGGCCCCTTTCACGACAAAATACCATTAAATCCAAAGAACCACTCAAAGAGAAGCCTGGTAGAGGGTGGGGATTTGAAGAGAAGCTTTAAAACATCAACCTGCCTTTCACTTGAAGATCTGAGAAGGGGGTTTTACCAAAGCCCGAGTGGTCAGGGAAACAGGACAAGTGGAAACCACTCACCTTGCCTATAGGCAATTAGAGTGATGTCACATTATTTCAGGGTGGGTGAACGGAAAGAAAATAACATGGGATCATGAAGATGTGGAGCAGCAGAAAAACTGGAAAATCAGCCTGAAAGACTGGAGTTAAAGCAAACGTTTTAAAATAATTAACTATGTAACCAGGAGATATTTTTAAAGTATTAATTATCAATAAAGTGTAAGATTTTATGACGCCTCTGAAACGGGAGAAAAAAGTTATGAAGAGATAATATGCAATAAGAAGACAACACAATAAGTTAGCACCCACATAGCTGCTTTAAATGTTGTGTTCACTTCTACTTACACAGCAAAGTGAATCCACCACACATATACATATATCCCCTCTTCCTTGAAATTCCTTTGCATTTTTTAGGTCACCGAGAGCACTGAGGAGAGTTCCCTGTGTTATACACTCAGTTCTCACTGGTTATCTGTTTTACACACACTAGTGTGTGGGCTTCTTTTGTTGCCTCAAAAACTTGACCAGCTTGTGTGAACTGCACTGGAAGTCAGGGCTCTATGTTCACCACATGGAGAAACAGAAGAGACAAAAGAGCATGGAGCAGACGGAAGAAATGAACTGCAGGATGCAAGGCACGGAGTTCCAAAATCAACCAAAGGAGGAAATTCTAGAGCCACAGGAGACAGGACACAGCCAAGTTCAGAAAATCCCCAGAGGTGTTCTATGTGGGAAAGAAGGAAGCTCACGCGTATTTCAGAAAAAAAAAAAAAATACCAGCAGAAAGAACTTGGTGGAAAACCCTCTAATTTCTTATTCAATCATAAAATTTAGGTTATAATTTTAATTGCTTTTTTAAAAATCAAAGACCTTTCTAGATATAATATCTAACTTGGGGTGACAATTTTTTATCTGGTGAGATAACTGATATTTTTTAAGAAATATTGAAATTCCCTGCATTTTGAGGTGCTGGGCTTCCCAGGTGGTAAAGAACCTGCCTGTTAAGGCAGGTGACATAAGAGACACAGGTTCCATCTTAGGAAGGGAAGATACCTTGGAGAAGGGCATGGCAACCCACTCCAGTACTCTTGCCGGGAGAATCCCTTGGACAGAGCAGCCTGGTAGGCTACGGTCCATAGGGTCACAAAAAGTTGGATATGACTGAAGAAACTTAGCACACATGCACACAGACTTTTTGCTGTGTTTATTGGGCTTTCTTTCCTGGTATTGACTAACTCTGAATTATTGCCTATAAAAAGGCATAGCCCTCCCCAGTAAATTCTAGTTAGTTTTTTGTAGTAAATATACATAATATAAAAGATACCATTTTAACCATTTTTGAGTGTACAGTTTAGTACATTCACATTTTTCTGCAACTTACACCACCATCCATCTCCAGAACTCTTTCATTTTCCTCCACTAGACATTAATTCCCCATTCCTCCTCCTTGCAACCACAATTCTGCTTCTTGTCTCTGTGAAGTTGGCTATACTAGGTACCTCATGTAAATGGAATCACACAGTATTTGTCCTTTTCTGACTGACTGATTCACTTAGCCTGGTATCTTCAAGTTTCACCCATATTGAACCATGTATTAGAATTTCCTACTTTTTTAAGGCTAAATAATATTCTATTGTATGAATATATTATGTTTGTTTATTCATTCACACTTTGATGGAAACTGTGGAAAAACTTCCACCTTTTGGCTGTTGTGAATAATGTTGCTATGAACATGGGGGTCCAAATATCTATTCAAGTTCCTTCTTTCACTTCTTTCGGGTATAAACTCAGAAGTGGAATTGCTGGATCATATGGTTATTCTATGTTTATTCTTTCAGGAATAACCATACCATTTTCCACAGTGGCTGAACCATTTTATATATCCACCACAATTCAAAACATTCCCTGACATCCTTGACAACTCTTGTCATTTTATGATTTTTTTTTTTTTTTTTTTGTTGAATCTCTTCTAGAAACTCTGAGAATGTAATGGTTTTGACTTTGTTTTAGGGACTGTTATTTTCATCATTTTATTCTCTAGTATACATGTATTGGATGTTTAAGAATTGATTTTTTAATCTTTTCCAACTTCCTTGATTATAATCATTTTATGATTTGTGTTTCATAGCCATCCTAATGGGTGTGACGTTGTTAGTCTCATATTTTAAACATTAATTTTCAATAAGGTTTCCCTGGTGGCTCAGTGGTAAAGTATCCGCCTGCAATACAGAAGACACAAGTTCAATCCCTGATTCAAGAAGATCTCCTGGAGAAGGAAATGGCAACCCACTCAAGTATTCTTGCCTGGGAAATCCCACAGAAAGAGGAGTCTGATAGTGCTACAGTCCATGGGGTTACAAACCAGTCGAACATGACTGAGCGACTAAACGGCAACAACATAACTTTTAATAATGACTATTCAGTTCAGTTCAGTCCAGTCAATCAGTCATGTCCAACTCTTTATGACCCCATGGACTGCAGCACACCAGGCCTCCCTATCCATCACCAACTCCCAGAGTTTACTCAAACTCGTGTCCATTGAGTTGGTGATGCCATCCAACCGTCTCATTCTCTGTCATCCCCTTCTTCCAACTTCAATCTTTCCCAGCATCAGGGTCTTTTCCAAGGAGTCAGTTCTTTGCATCAGGTGGCCAGAGGATTGGAGTTTCAGCTTCAACATCAGTCCTTCCAATGAATATTCAGGACTGATTTCCTTTAGGATGGACTGGTTGGATCTCCTTGCAGTCCAAGGGACTCTCAAGAGTCTTCTCCAACACCACAGTTCAAAAGCATCAATTTTTTGACACTCAGCTTTCTTTATAGTCCAATTTTCACGTCCATACATGACTACTGGAAAAACCATAGTCTTGACTAGACGGACCTTTGTTGGCAAAGCAATGTCTCTGCTTCTTAATATGCTGTCTAGGTTGGTCATAGCTTTTCTTCCAAGAAGCAAGCATCTTTTAATTTCATGGCTGCAGTCACCATCTACAGTGATTTTGGAGCCCCCCAAAATAAAGTGTTTCACTGTTTTTACTGTTTTCCCATCTATTTGCGATGAAGTAATGGGACCAGATGCCATGATCTTAGTTTTCTGAATGTTGAGTTTTAAGCCAACTTTTTCACTCTCCTCCTTCACTTTCATCAAGAGGTTCCTTCATTCTTCCTTTTCTGCCATAAGGGTAGTGTCATCTGCATATCTGAGGTTATTGATATTTATCTCAGCAATCTTGATTCCAGCTTGTGCTTCATCCAGCCCAGTGTATTCAGTAGGTCTGCATATTAACCAGATCTCTCACAAGATGACTGATAATTTTTTAACTTATGAAATTATATTTACTTTTAATTGAAGCTACCTCAACAACATGTCACATTTACCTCACCACAGTTACTAGATCAAATCTACCAATGAATTCACCATGCCTGAGCTAACAGAAAAACACGCTTATGTTTGTCAGACATCAAGGTCACTGCAGAATCAGTGACAGAATTCTCAACTTGTTAATCTCGTTCAATAGCCAGATATATTCAAGGTAAAATAAAGCCAAAAAAACTCCAATGTCTCCCTCCTATGACATGAGAAAACTCCCAATGCAAACCTTATGACAATTTTATAATTAAGACATTTCTCCACTTGCTACCATCATTCATTTTTTACTCTTTTCCTGAACTCTTTTGAAAGACAAAGTCTCAAATTTTGCCTTCTTGCCAAACTGAACCCAAATTGTTTTGAACTAGAGGAAGGATACTGTGCCAGAACTGAATTAAGAGATGAGCCTTTAAGGGAAACTAAAACATCACTGGAATAAACTTAAAAGATGGTTATCACCTGATTTATTGGGAGTGGCCAAAAAGTTCATTTGGGTTTTTCTATAAGATATTATGGAAAAGCCCAAAACAACTTTTTGGCCAACCCAATGGTTAGTTTCTTCATGCACATACTTACAAGAAACAGACAAACTGTAAATTGGTTTCTTTCCTGCTCTAAGTATGGTGGCAATGGCACCTTGAGTTTGGGAAGGAAGGCAGTGGCACTAAACTACTTCTGTTGAAATTGGGCAAGTCACTGGCTACAAGCTGTGGTGTTAATGCTGAGACTCTCAGTACTCAGCCTGACATTGGCTGAAGTCAATAGCTGCCATCATTTGAAATTCTGAAACCAAATCATATATATAATATTGAGATATTTACTGGTAATTTATTATACATTATCATCTAAACTAAATTTTAGTCTTTACCACCCTTCCTTAGAAGTTAAAAAAAAACAATAAATTAGAGCTAAAGAGACATAGAAAAATGTTTTACATAATAAAAGCTAGAGAAAATGAGTTTTAGACATCGATGGAATTTGAAAACAAATCCCTACATAAGGTCATGAAACACATTATGTTAGTTAGAGTACATCAGGAAAGAGACAGCACACTTAATCTTGTAGAATTTAATAGCGGGAATGTCTAGAAATTTGTGAGCAGGGACTAAGGAAGCCAAAAAGAGATGGTGCCATTCAGTGAGCCCTCACCACTCCCAGACCTGCAAGGGCAATGGAGAAAGAGTGGTTTCCAGAACCCAGTGGAAACAAGAAGTCAATTTGCTGAGAGGGACCTAGAGGAATACATACACCAATCTTTCCTCCTGGCCTCCCATCACCCAGTTGTCTGCATCTAACTGGAAGCAAGAGGACCAGGGAGTCCACAGATGCAGCCCTAGAGCCTCCTGTAGCAAAGAAAAAGGTGAAGAGTGGTGAGTGGATTATTGTTCAGTCGTTCAGTCATATCTGACTCTTTGAGATCCCATGGACTGCAGCATGCCAGGCTTCCCTGTCCTTCATCATCTTACCCAGAGTTTGCTCAGACTCATGTCCATTGAGCTGATGATGCCATCCAACCATCTCATCCTCTCTCACCCGCTTCTCCTCTTGCCCTCCATCTTTCCCAGCGTCAGGGTCTTTTCCAATGAGTTGGCTCTTCATATCACGTGGCCAAAATATTGGAGCTTCAGCTTCAGCACCAGTCCTTCCAATGAATATTCACAGTTGATTTCCTTTAGGATTGACTGGTTTGGTATCCTTGCTCTCCAGGGGACTCTCAAGAGTCTTCTCCAGCACCACAGTTCAAAAACGTCAATTCTTCAGCACTCAGCCTTCTTTATCGTCCAGCTCTCACATCCATACATGACTACTGGAAAAACCACAGCTTTGATATGCAGACCTTTGCCAGAAAAGTGATGTCTCTGCTTTTCAATATGCTGTCATTGCTTTCCTTCCAAGGAAAAAGTGAGTGGATGTGGAGGAGCAAACTCAGAATAGCCAGCAGTATATGTGTGATTAACACTATCCAGCTAGGGGTAATAGAAATATGGAGAAGAAAGACTATTCTAAATATATATTTTAAAGTATGTATTTAAAAAGTACATTTTATATTCAGTGACTATACTAAATCTTGAATTTTCAACATAAAGATTTATTAACTTTTATTAATTGAAAATACATTTTTTCTCCCAACAGTAAACCAATGTGAAGCCAATAGTAAGATAATAAGTGAGAAGTGGTGCAAGCTATCATTCTGAAACACAGCAGGGCCCTATAGTCCTTCCCCTCCATGTACCCTGTCTGCCTTTTGTCTGTAGAAAAACTGTAGCCCAAAGAATAAATTAATCAGAGAAGTGATAAAATGCAGAAGCAAAGGAAAGCATTCAAAAGGACCAACGATAATCATTTAGTCATTAAGCAAAGTCAAGGACCTATGGTTTCTCCTCAAAGACACTAGGTAATGTCCTGAGCCACATCCTTTGAACTGTTTTGAGGATACTGAAAACTTCCAGGTGGAAGAAGTCAACTACATGATGGCCAGAACGTAGCCATGACATAAGGTATCACAATTCTGAGAAATGGCCTCAAAGAAATGGGAACAAACCACCCCTGGAACTGAAGATTAACTGTATTGAAAAAAATCAAGATGAGTGATCAGATCATTGCATGATCAATTTCAGAGCAAATCTTCTGTTTCTGCATGTAGCCCACTCTTCCCACTTATACACCCCTGAAACCCTCCTTTATCTGAAACTAAAACTCCAGGCAATAGTGAAGGACAGGGAAGACTGGCATGCTGCAATCTATGAGGTCACAGAGTTGGACATGACTCAGCAACTGAACAAGAACAACAAGTCATTGTAAATTAACTATACTCCAATAAAAAATATTAATATAAATAAATAAAATAAGAGCTCTTTTCCACTGATCGTCAGCTGTGGGGAGTTGGCCTTTGGGCACGTCTGCCCTCTCCCCTGGTTGCATACACAGGTATGCAGGATTAGACAATATACATAAATTTATCAGAAATAACAATATGTAAAAATGTGTAATATGTGTAATGTGCTTGCTTTTTTGGATACTAGAAAACACAGCCTTAAAATTTAAGGAAAAGGAGTGGGTAACCTTGAGAACGTAATTTCTATTAGGGTGATGTTTAAATTCAAGATACTTTCTAAAAATATATGAAAAGGTAAGTTTATCAGTGTGGAGCTTTCTACCAGGTGCTTCTCTGAAACTGTGACTCGGTTTCAGTGTCACACTATTCTGTGTGTGAAAAAAGCACTATTCTGTGAATATAAAATTTTATGCTCTTAGCACATATGAAGTGTTTTCAAAGGTACTCAACTCTACTCAAAGGCTTTTATACGCTATTTTTCATACACATCTAGCTCTGCCTAAATGATTTTATGTTAAATGCTTTAAATTAAATGTTTCAGATCTCAAAAAGTCATTAGTAAAAATAACTTGTTGACGCTGTGCTTGATATTAATAGTCTCTACCTTAAATAATTAATTTATGTTATTAAAGTTAAAACCACAGATTTGACTTTTAAGGGTTATACTGGTAAAACTGCGCCTACCACCTGGAGAGGACTACGGGGACCTATAATTTCAGCAAAGCCCTACCAGACTGCAGGCAGGCAGGAAGACCAGCAGAGTGGCTGCGGGCCATGGGGACACCCCTGTGATCTCCATAGTTGACATCTGAGTCTTCTTTTTCCTCCTCTGGGTTCTATCCTTCTGCTGGAGTTGTCCTCTGACTTCTGTCCAGTCCCTTAGCTTCCCTATTCCCACGGCATCTCTGTCTTAGTCAGTCCAGTCCCTGACACTACCAGGATGCCTTTCCTAAGTGTATGGCATTTTGGAATAAACTTGCATGTTTCAGATATAAATAGGTTTCAGGAAACACTTAGGCTTCCCTGGTGGCTTAGCACTGAAGAATCCACCTGCAATGTAGGAGACAATGAAGTTCCAGGTTGGATCCCCTGGAGGAGGAGGGCATAGCAACCCACTCCAGTATTCTTGCCTGGAGAATCCCATGGACAGAAAAACCTGATGGGCTATAGTCCACAGGGTTGCAAGGCATCAGATACGACTGAAGCAACTGAGCATGCACAAGAAACACTGAATAGAATTAATTCCAATTATCTAGAAAAGTGGCTCTTTTGAGGACACTCTCTTCCCAGTTTGTCTTATTTCATCTCAGTAAAAGACAGCCCCACTCTGCATCCCAGTAGAACCTTCTTTTTCCTTCTTCATTCATCTCCCTGACTCCCTCACCCTGGATCTCTCCTGTTCTTGCTCCTTCCTTGCTTGTCATATGTTTTCCCAGAGAAACCATTATCCATTGTCCCCTAGACCTGAGTAAGGACATCATCAATGGGAAATTTCCAACCAAAGCGTTTCTTTGCCATCATATAAAACAATGTGACCATTTTTTTATCTTTTTACACAGAGCTGAATGCCATCTAGGGTTTCTACTCTTTACTCAAGCATGCCTCCTAAGAGAATAATACATAAAGAGATGAGGAAGACCTTTAGGAGTCCATGAAGATATTCCTAGTTCTTAGTAGGAGAGCCATAGGAGCTCTTTGCTTGACTGGAAAGCAACCGTAGATTTTTAAAATTTCTTCTAAATTTCAGAATCCTCATTTAAAGGGTGAATATTTCACAAATTCTCCTGGTTGAATATTCTTCTGTTGTTAAAATAAGTTCCAGGATATTTGTAATCATCTTTTCAATAACATATTATTGGAGCACGGGAAGATGGCAGAGGAATAGGATGGGGAAACCACTTTCTCCCCCACAAAATCAGCAAAAGAACATTTGAACCCTGAGTAAATCCCACAAAACAACTTCTGAATACAGGCAGAGGACATTAGGCACCCAGAAAAGCAGCCCATAGTCTTCAAAAGGAGGTAGGAAACAGTATAAAAGATAAAAAGAGAGGCAAAAGAGGGAGGGACAGAGCTCCATCCGGGGAAGAGAGGCTTAAAAAAAAAAAAAAAAGACGTTTCCAAACACCTGGAAACAGGGCGAGTCTGTGGATAGCCTTGGAACCTCAGAGGGCCACATAACTGGGAGAAAAAAGACAAAAATAATTAAAACCCACAGACTAAGTGCCCAGAGGAAACTCTCAGCGGAGAAGCAGCGCAGATGCCCGCACCCCCCACTAGCAGGTGAGGGCTGGGCAGGGAGGCGCTGGTGGCAGCGATTAGAGAGAGGACAGGGCCAAACGCCCCGAGGGAAAGCTGAGCACGCTAACGGGAGCGAAGCAGACTGTGCAGCGAAAGGCCCCAATCTAAGACTCCGCCAGCCCCGCTCCTAGAACAAAGGACTGAGCAGAGCAAGCTGGCTGCGGGCGGCGCATCCCCCAGCCCCCGCCGGGACAGGCAGGGAGGGCGGCCAGGGCCGGAAGGGGCAGCCCAGAGAGGCTTCCCATACCAAGCTGCAGGCAGGCTTCCTTGCTAACCAAGACTTCTCAGGTTCAGGCCGGTTGATATCCGCCTGAGAAAGTGCGCTGGTTGTACACCCAGAAAACCGAGCGGCAGGGACCAGGGAGGCGATAAGTCACAGCGACCGTGCTCACCAAACGCCTGGTCACCTGAGCTGCTTGGACTGGGGAAGGCACAAAATGCAGGCCCAGCCAAGTCTGCACCTTTGTGGAGTACCTGAAGACCTGAACCTGAGCCGCTCAGACCTGGAAAGTGCATGCAACCCAGCGCCAGCCACAAACAGCTCCCAGCAGAGCAACCTAAAGCCTAAGCAGCATAAACAGGGAAAACACACACGCCACGAGCGGGAGCATTCCCAGAGTAGTCGAGACACTGTGAGCATTCCCTCAGACACCAGTGATATTTGTTAGCAGCGTTCCTCCCTCCCCACAGCACGACAGAACAGAGAGAAGAAATCCAGCTCCACCCACCAGAACACTGACACAAGCTTCCCAAACCAGGGAACCTTGACAAGTCACCCATCCAACCCCACATATAATGAGGTAACTACATAATAAAGAGAACTCCACCAACTGCCAGAGGAGAGAAAGGCCACACCAAGCATAGCAATATAAGTAAGATGAAGAGGCAGAGAAATACCCAGCAAGTAAAGGAACAGGATAAATGCCCACCAACACAAACAAAAGAGGAAGACATAGGGAACCTACCTGATAAAGCATTTCAAATTTTAATTGTGAAAATGATTCAAACTCTGGAAAGCAAAATGGAATTAGAGATAAATAACCTGGAGAAAAGAACTGAGAAGATGCAAGAAAGGTTTAATAAGGAATTAGAGGAAATAAAAAAGAGTCAATATACAATGAATAATGCAATAGATGAGATCAGAAACACTCTCGAGGGAACAAACAGTGGAATAATGGAGGCAGAAGACAGGATAAGCGAACTAGAAGATAGAATTGTAGAAATAAATGAAACAGAGACGGAAAAAGAAAAACGAATTAAAAAAAATGAGGACAATATTAGAGACCTCTGGGACAATGTTAAACGCCCCAACATTCGAATCATAGGAGTCCCAGAAGAAGAAGACAAAAAGAAAGACCATGAGAGAATACTTGAGGAGATAATAGTTGAAAATTTCCCTAAAATGGGGAAGGAAATAATCACCCAAGTCCAAGAAACCCAGACTCCCTAACAGGATAAACCCAAGGCAAAATACCCCAAGGCACATATTAATCAAATTAACAAAGATCAAACACAAAGAACAAATATTAAAAGCAGCAAGGGAAAAGCAACAAATAACACACAAGGGGATCCCCATAAGGATAACAGCTGATCTTTCAATAGAAACTCTTCAGGACAGGAGGGAATGGCAAGACATACTTAAAGTGATGAAAGAAAGTAACCTACAGCCCAGATTACTGTACCCAGCAAGGATCTCATTTAAATATGAAGGCAAAATCAAAAGCTTTACAGACAAGCAAAAGCTGAGAGAATTTAGCATCACCAAACCAGCCCTCCAACAAATACTAAAGGATCTTCTCTAGACAGGAAACACAGAAAGGGTATATAAACTCGAACCCAAAACAATAAAGAAAATGCAGCGGGATCATACTTATCAATAATCACCTTAAACGTAAATGGGTTGAATGCCCCAACCAAAAGACAGGCTGGCTGAATGGATACAAAAACAAGAACCCCATATATGTTGTCTACAAGAGACCCACCTCAAAATGAGGGACACATACAGACTGAAAGTGAAGAGCTGGAAAAAGACGTTCCACGCAAATAGAGACCAAAAGAAAGCAGGAGTAGCAATACTCATATCAGATAAAATAGACTTTAAAACAAAGGCTGTGAAAAGAGACAAAGAAGGAAACTACGTAATGATCTAAGGATCAATCCAAGATGAAGATATAACAATTATAAATATTTATGCACCCAACATAGGAGCACCGCAATATGTAAGAAAATTACTAACAAGTATGAAAAGGGAAATTAACAATAACACAATAATAGTGGGAGACTTTAACACCCCACTCACACCTATGGACAGATCAACTAAACAGAAAATTAACAAGGAAACACAAACTTTAAATGATACAATATACCAGTTAGACATAATAGATCTCTATAGGACACTTCACCCCAAAACAATGAATTTCACCTTTTTCTCAAGTGCACACGGAACCTTTTCCAGGATAGATCACATCCTGGGCCATAAATCTAGCCTTAGTAAATTCAAAAAAATGGAAATCATTCCAAGCATCTTTTCTGACCACAATGCAGTAAGATTAGATCTCAATTACAGGAAAAAAACTATTAAAAATGCCAACATATGGAGGCTGAACAACTCGCTGCTGGATAGTGAACAAATCATAGAAGAAATCAAAAAGAGAAATCAAAATATGCATAGAAATGAATGAAAATGAAAACACAACAACCCAAAACCTCTGGGACACTGTAAAAGCAGTGTTAAGGGAAAAGTTCATAGTAATACAGGCACACCTCAAGAAACGAGAAAAAAGTCAACTAAATAACCCAAAATCAGATTGATTATATCCTTTGCAGCCAAAGATGGAGAAGCTCTATACAGTTAGCAAAAACAAGACCAGGAGCTGACTGTGGCTCAGATCATGAACTCCTTATTGCCAAATTCAGACTTAAATTGAAGAAAGTAGGGAAAACCACTAGACCATTCAGATATGACCTAAATCAAATCCATTATGATTATACAGTGGAAGTGAGAAATAGATTTAAGGGTCTAGATCTGATAGATAGAGTGCCTGATGAACTATGGATGGAGGTTCGTGACATTGTATAGGAGACAGGGAACAAGACCATCCCCATGGAGAAGAAATGCAAAAAAGCAAAATGACTGTCTGAGGAGGCCTTACAAATAGCTGTGAAAAGAACAGAAGCGAAAAGTAAAGGAGGAAAGGAAAGATATAAGCATCTGAATGCAGAGTTCCAAAGAATAGCAAGGAGAGATAAGAAAGCCTTCCTCAGCGAGCAATGCAAAGAAATAAAGGAAAACAATAGAATAGGAAAAACAAGAGATCTTTTCAAGAAAATTAGAGATATCAAGGGAACATTTCATGCAAAGATGGGCTCGATAAAGGACAGAAATGGTATGGACCTAACAGAAGCAGAAGACATTAAGAAGAGGTGGCAAGAATACACAGAAGAACTGCACAAAAAAGATCTTCATGACGAAGATAATCATGATGGCGTGATCACTCACCTGGAGCCAGACATCTTGGAATGTGAAGTCAAGTGGGCCTTAGAGAGCATCACGATGAACAAAGCTAGTGGAGGTGATGGAATTCCAATTGAGCTATTTCAAATCCTGAAAGATGGTGCTGTGAAAGTGCTGCACTCAATATGCCAGCAAATTTGGAAAACTAAGCAATGGCCACAGGACTGGAAAAGGTCAGTGTTCATTCCAATCCCAAAGAAAGGCAATGCCAAAGAATGCTCAAACTACCGCACAATTGCACTCATCTCACACGCTAGTAAAGTCATGCTCAAAATTCTCCAAGCTAGGCTTCAGCAATATGTGAATCGTGAACTTCCAGATGTTCAATCAGGTTTTAGAAAAGGCAGAGGCACCAGAGATCAAATTGCCAACATCCGCTGGATTATGGAGAAAGCAAGAGTGTTCCAGAAAAACATCTATTTCTGCTTCATTGACTATGCCAAAGCCTTTGACTGTGTGGATCACATTAAACTGTGGAAAATTCTGAAAGAGATGGGAATCCCAGACCATCTGACCTGCCTCTTGAGAAACCTGTATGCAGGTCAGGAAGCAACAGTTAGAACTGGACATGGAACAACCGACTGGTTCCAAATAGGAAAAGGAGTACGTCAAGGTTGTATATTGTCACCCTGCTTATTTAACTTATATGCAGAGTACATCACGAGGAATGCTGGGCTGGAAGAAGCACAAGCTGGAATCAAGATTGCTGGGAGAAATATCAATAACCTCAGATATGCAGATGACACCACCCTTATGGCAGAAAGTGAAGAGGAACTCAAAGCCTCTTGATGAAAGTGAAAGAGGAGAGTGAAAAGTTTGGCTTGAAGCTCAACATTCAGAAAACGAAGATCATGGCATCTGGTCCCATCACTTCTTGGGAAATAGATGGGGAAACATTGGAAACCGTGTCAGACTTTATTTTTTGGGGCTCCAAAATCACTGCAGATGCTGATTGCAGCCATGAAATTAAAAGACACTTATTTCTTGGAAGGAAAGTTATGACCAGCCTAGATAGCATATTAAAAAGCAGAAACATTACTTTGCCAACCAAGGTCCGTCTAGTCAAGGCAATGGTTTTTCCTGTGGTCATGTATGGATGTGAGAGTTGGACTGTGAAGAAAGCTGATCGCCGAAGAATTGATGCTTTTGAACTGTGGTGTTGGAGAAGACCCTTGAGAGTCCCTTGGACTGCAAGGAGATCCAACCAGTCCATTCTAGAGGAGATCAATCCTGGGTGTTCATTGGAAGGACTTATGCTAAAGCTGAAACTCCAATACTTTGGCCACCTCATGCGACGAGTTGACTCACTGGAAAAGACTCTGATGCTGGGAGTGATTGGGGGTAGGAGGAGACGGGGACGACAGAGAATGAGGTGGCTGGATGGCATCACCGACTCAATGGACATGAGTTTGAGTGAACTCCGGGAGTTGGTGATGGACAGGGAGGAGGCCTTTCGTGTTGTGGTTCATGGGGTCGCTAAGAGTTGGACACGACTGAGCGACTGAACTGAACTGAACTGAAATAACCTAACTCTACATCTAAAGAAACTAGAAAAGGAAGAAATGAAGAACCCCAGGGTTAGGAGAAGGAAAGAAATCGTAAAACTTAGGGCCAAAATAAATGCAAAAGAAACAAAAGAGACCATAGCAAAAATCAACAAAGCCAAAAGCTGGTTATTTGAGAAGGTAAATAAAATTGACAAACCACTAGCCAGACTCATCAAGAAACAAAAGGAGAAGAACCAAATCAATAAAATTAGAAATGAAAATGGAGAGATCACAACCGACAACCTAGAAATACAAAGGATTATTAGAGAAACTATCAGCAATTATATGGCAATAAAATGAATATCTTGGAAGAAATGGTCAAATTCTTAGAAAAGTACAACCTTCCAAAACTGAATCAGGAAGAAATAGAAAATCTTAATAGACCCATCTCAAGCATGGAATTAGAGGCTGTAATTAGAAATCTTCTAGCAAACAAAAGCCCAGTCCAGACGGCTTCAGGCTGAATTCTACCAAAAATTTAGAGAAGAGCTAACACCTATTCTACTCAAACTCTTCCAGAAAATTGCTGAGGAAGGGAAACTTCCAAACTCATTCTATGAGGCCACCATTACCCTAAACCTAAAACCTGGTAAAGACCCCACAAAAAAAGGAAACTACAGGCCAATATCACTGATGAACATAGATGCAAAAATCCTTAACAAATTTCTAACAATCAGAATCCAACAACACATTAAGAAGATCCTGCATCATGACCAAGTGGGCTTTATCCCAGGAATGTAAGGATTCTTCAATATCCGCAAATAAATCAACCTAATACACCACATTAACAAACTGAAAAATAAAAATCATATGATTATCTCAATAGATGCAGAGAAAGCCTTTGACAAATTCAACATCCATTTATGATAAAAAAAAAAAAACCCTCCAGAAAGTGGGAATAGAAGGGCCATATCTCAACATAATAAAAGCTATATATGACAAACCCACAGCAAACATTATCCTCAATGGTGAAAAACTGAAAGCATTTCCCCTAAAGTCAGGAACAAGACAAGGGTGCCCACTCTCACCACTACTATTCAACATAGCTCTGGAAGTTTTGGCCACAGCAATCAGAGCAGAAAAAGACATAAAAGGAATACAAATTGGAAAAGAAGAAGTAAAACTTTCACTATTTGCTGATGACATGATCCTCTACACAGAAAACCCTAGAGACTCTACCAGAAAACTACTAGAGCTAATCAATGAATACAGTAACATTGCAGGATATAAAATCAAGACACAGAAATCCCTTGCATTCCTATACACTAATAATGAGAAAATAGAGAAATTAAGGAAACTATTCCATTCACTGTTGCAACAAAAAGAATAAAATACTTAGAAATATATCTACCTAAGGAAACAAAAGACCTGTACATAGAAAACTATAAAACACTGGTGAAAGTAATCAAAGAGGACACTAACAGATGGAGTAATATACCATGTTCGTGGATTGGAAGAATAAATACTGTAAAAATGAGTATACTACCCAAAGTAATTTATACATTCAATACAATCCCTATCAAGATACCAACGGTATTCTTCACAGAACTAGAACAAATAATCTCACAATTTGTATGGAAATACAAAAAACCTCGAATAGCCAAAGCAATCTTGAGGAAGAAAAATGGAACCAGGGGAATCAACCTGCCAGACTTCAGGCTCTACTACAAAGCCACAGTCATCAAGACAGTATGGTACTGGCATAAAGACAGAAATATAGATCAATGGAACAAAATAGAAAGTCCAGAGATAAACCCACGCACCTATGGACTCCTTATCCTCGACAAAGGAGGCAAGAATATAAAATGGAGAAAAGACAGTCTCTTCAACAAGTGGTGCTGGGAAAACTGGTCAGCCACTTGTAAAAGAATGAAACTAGATCACTTCCTAACACCATACACAAAAATAAACTCAAAATGGATTAAAGATCTAAATGTAAGACCAGAAACTATAAAACTCCTAGAGGAGAACATAGGCAAAACACTCTCCGACATAAATCACAGCAGGATCCTTCATGACCCACCTCCCAGAATATTGGAAATAAAAGCAAAAATAAACAAATGGGACCTAATTAAAATCAAAAGCTTCTGCACAGCAAAGGAAACTATAAGAAAGGTGAAAAGACAGCCTTCAGAATAGGAGAAAATAATAGCAAATGAAGCAACTGACAAAGAATTAATCTCCAAAATATCCAAGCAGCTCCTGCAGCTCAATTCCAGAAAAATAAACGACCCAATCAAAAAATGGGTCAAAGAACTAAACAGACATTTCTCCAAAGAAGACATAAAGATGGCTAGCAAACACATGAAAAAATGCTCAACATCCCTCATAATCAGAGAAATGCAAATCAAAACCACAATGAGATACCATTTCACACCAGTCAGAATGGCTGCTATCCAAAAGTCTACATGCAATAAATGCTGGAGAGGGTGTGGAGAGAAGGGAACCCTCTTACACTGTTGGTGGGAATGCAAACTAGTACAGCCACGATGGAGAACAGTGTGGAGATTCCTCAAAAACCTGGTAATAGAACTGCCATATGATCCAGCAATCGCACTTCTGGGCATACACATCGAGGAAACCAGAATTGAAAGAGACACATGTACTCCAATGTTCATTGCAGCGCTGTTTATAATAGCCAGGACATGGAAGCAACCTAGATGTCCATCTGCAGATGAATGGATAAGAAAGCTTTGGTACATATACACAATGGAGTATTTTTCAGCCATCAAAAAGAATGCATTTGAATCAGTTTTAATGAGGTGGATGAAATTGGAGCCAATTATACAGAGTGAAGTAAGCCAGAAAGAAAAACATCAATACAGTATACTAACGCATATATATGGAATTTAGAAAGATGGTAACCTGAACCCTGTATACGTGACTGCAAAAGAGACACAGGCATGTAGAACAGTCTTTGGGACTCTGTGGGAGAGGGTGAAGGTGGGATGATTGGGGAGAACGGCATTGTAGCATGTATATTATCATAAGTGACCAGTCCAGGTTCGACGCATGATACAGGATGCTTGAGGCTGGTGCACGGGGATGACCTGGAGGGAGGATATGGGGAAGAGGGAGGTGGGAGGGGGGTTCAAGAAGGGGAACACATGTACACCCGGGGCGAATTCGTGTCAATGTATGGCAAAACCAACCAATATATTAATGTAAGCTAATTTGCCTCCAATAAAAAAAGATAACATATTATTAACTTTTCCACCCACATCGAAGTAAGGTAAGAGTCTACCCTCCCTAGAAACTAATTAAAATGTTAAAATTATATTATCATCATAAGAAGAATCCCAGTGAGAAGCCCTTAGACATCGCCATGTCATTTTATGGCACGTAGGTCCAGTTTAAATGTATCTGTATAACATGAGTCTGAGGCAAGATTGAACTGGAACCAGATATTTTGTTTAAAGTCTCAAAAGTCATTCCTAAGCCTTTTTGTTAAAAATATTTTTATAAGCATCCCATCACCGACTCTATGGACATGAGTTTGAGTGAACTCCGGGAGTTGGTGATGGACAGGGAGGCCTGGCGTGCTGTGATTCATGGGGTCGCAGAGAGTCGGACACGACTGAGCGACTGAACTGAACTGAACTCACCCCACCTGTTGGGCAGAACTGACACACTTCTGCTCTGGTAGCAAACTTCCTCATATCTGTAGAAACTCATAAATTAGAAGTTTATAGGTCTGGGAGATTCCTTACTAAAGAGAAGGCATTGTAACCAAACCATCATCAAAACCTACAATCAAAGAAATACAATCAGCAGCACTCTATGGAATCATCTGACTTTTAAAACATGAATAGTGACTTAGCCTGTACTCCAAAAAATACCAAGTTTCAGACAAAATTCCCATATGCATTTGGCCTTTTTGGTAGAATGTAAGTATTGATAACACCACCCTGTTTCTGAACTCACTCCCAAATAAAGCCCCAAATAAAGTTAGGACCATAAAGATGGTTGAAAGTGTTTCCAGCCATCTGTTTGTTTCACAGATGTGTGAACTTAGGATCAGAGAAACACAGCCCTGGTGCCAGGTCACCCAGGAAGTGGGAGATAAGAGTCCCAGCCCACTACAAGGGGTGATACTCTTTCCCACTCATGTAAGAGTCACAAGGAGAGTCAGGAGATTTATGATCATGGTGCTTTTAGCTGGCTTGTTACCAAGTCTTTGTTGAATCTAACTTGTGGTACTAACGTCTTGTTTGTAGAGGACTTCAGTTATTTCAGAAATCAAAATAAATTGTAGGAATATTTAAAAGGAAGATGCAGACTTAAAGACATTTCTTAAGTTCCATGATCCAAGGAAAGATCTGAGTGTTTGAAATTGTATATTCCCCTTCTTTTTCACAGTGTCACTCCTTTCTCTAAATGACATTTAATCTGACAATTATAAGCCCCCTTCTTGCCAGTTTCTCCATTACATGTTAAATCCTCTGTGGTAGAACAGACAAGACATTCTGAGCTGAGGGCTTCTCCACCACATCTGCTCCCATTAATCTCTGGTCTGCCTCACATCCATGTGTGAGTGACGACAAAAACAAAGGCAGGCCTGCGGCTGGAAGGGGAGTACAGCTGAAAACTTGGGTTACTTGTCTTTCTTTGATGTCCATGGTTAACAGAAATATAACTGTCCTACCTCTTGGATTTGCCTCTGTTTACAACTGAAATGTTCCTTCGCTCCATAGTTGACTTTACTGCCTGGTTCTTTACCCTGCTGTCCCCTTTGACAACAACACATCCCAGAGGAGAATGGCCAAGAATTCCCCAGAGTGGACACAGGATCAGCTCCTTCACAACAGGATGGAAGGAGGGGGAGTTTAAGACGCTTTCATGTACACTGGGTATGTGGGCTGAATGGGAGGCACATTCTGACTTTTTCTAAGCAGACGGCAGAGTCCAAGGGGAGCCCATCTAAGTGGGTTGAGCAAAGTGATATGACAGCAGCTGTACTGAGACCCCTGAGGCTGTAGCTGTGCTCAGGACAAGCTGGTGGCAGCCACATGGCTCATGATGGTCCAGTGATTGGCAGCTTGGGCCCATAGTCCAGCCAGTAGCTGGAGTAAAGAGGACATTTCCAGCCCAAGGATGAGAACCAACAAGATAGGAGGCCAGGTGGGACTTGGGTCTGGGCCTTGAAAACCTCCAGGGGCATCATTCAAATTCCATTCTATGCAACCAGCCAAATCGGGGTAGAACCTAATGAAAAAGAAAAGACTGAGGGACTGGACAAGCACAGTAGGCCATCATACAGTCTGATTCAAGTTTGAAGGGATCATTCTGCCTCTGTGGAATGCAGCCATCAGGAATCTTTGTAAGAGACCCAAAAATGACTTGAAGAGAATTGATTAGCTAACTTTACTGAAAAGTTCAGAGGAAGAAAGGACTTTAGGCAGAGTTTGATGGAGTATGTTACTCCATTTCTCTGAGATTCTGACAGCTCTGCCTTCCAGTGTGGCGGCTTCATCCTAGGCTGACTGGTTAGGATGACTGCCAGTCCACACACCCCTCATGTTACCTCCTTCCTACAGAAGGAGAGAGCAGGATGGCTTCCACCAACCTTAGGACAAATGCCCTGAGCTTTAAACTTACTGGACTATCTTGAACCAGTCCCTTGGCCAGATAGGTGTGGGGGCTGACTGGATCAGTCCTGGGTTGTCAAAACCAATTATTGTCATGACACGTCTTGCATTTTCCTGGTAGGCTTTACATCGCCAGGACTTGCACTGGGGGTGGGGGTAGGGCCAGACCCACACAAACCACACAGCTGTCACAGTAGAGGGAGGTGACTGGGATTGGTCAAGACAACCACCTTATCCACTACACGGAGGAAGAGAGAAGAGAGCAGAACTAGACAGAATACTTTTGACATCTTCGTCGAGTTAAGAGAGGAGAGGAAGTTGGCCTGAGGTGCAGCGGGTGGTGCTAATGGTAAAGAATCCGCCTGCCGATACAGGAGACCCAGGAGTGTGACCCCTGGGTCAAGAACAGCCGTGATACATGTTGTAGAACTTTCATACCCATTCATTCTGCAACTCTGGGAAATGAACACAGTAGATGTTTTTATTCCCTCTCTGCTTAGGTGAAGAGACTGATCCAGCACTATTTGGTGCCAGAAGGGATACATTTTAATCTAACTATGTAAATGTATGCAACTGGGCGAGACTTCCATGTAAACAAAGAAATTGGGTAATTTTAATTTTCTTCACTCTCTAACAACAGCATAAGGGATGAGGTAGTTACTTCGTGATGATGCTGTAGAGAAGGATGAGCATCTAAGTGGCATCCTAATTATCATAAAATCCCTCTAAAGATCCCCAGGTTTCCCATCTGCAGAGGACACTGGAGGAGGCAGCACTTGGAGGTGGATGGCTCTGAATGCTAATGGAGCTATTGTTCTCTCCCGTGTATGTCCAGGGATTCGTCTGCCCCGAAGGGAGGTGCCAGGGAGCCACACACTCCTGCTGTCTTTCAAGGTCAGCTCTAAGGTCATGTTATTCTCCTCCAGGTTGGCACGGCTTCTCTTCTCACCCTGCAGGGCCCCACGCTGTCATCTGTCAAGAGCTCCCTCTAAATTTCAATGCAGACGAAATGCACCCAGACCATGTGTGACAGCAGTTTGAAAACAATAATATGTGAGGGAGAAATTTCAGCTCATTTGGGCAAAAGGCATTTCTTCAGCACCTAACATCTTCTGCACAAGATGTTAAAAGACAGTTGATTTAAGGCCATGGATATGAAGCATTTAAAACAAAATTTTATATTCCCAAAAGGTAATGTCTCTGTGTATATACACATATGTACACACACACATATATGTATAGCAAAAAACAATGGAAAGTGAAAAACTATATATCAGTGTGTTTCCCTTATTTATACCATTAGAAAATAATATCTCCCAAAGCAGGAACCATACCAGCTATGTTCTCTTTATCTTTGCTCGGCACCCAGTGCAGTAAAACCAGACAAATGCTTTTCACTGATTCAATACAAGTCACTCTGTTTACATGAAAGTAGAATTGATTTGGATTGATGCCTATGCCTGCTTTATTCTCTGACCGCCCCCCAAAAAAAACTTGCAATTAATTCTCTGCCAAGAGTGACCAAAACAAATGATATTGTGTAGGAAGATTGACTAAAATTTAAAAAACCTCTTTATCACCATACTGGGCTATTAATTAGCATAAATCCTAATTAGCATGTGCAACAGGTCATGTTATTCCAAATGTGCACAGGTGTGATGTTTGTTGAAAACATAAACTAAGAGTGATGTACTTTAAATGTATGAAATATTTCTTTCCAAATCTAGTTCCTGTGCTTCAGAAATTACTTAGTAGGAATTTTACCTAAAATTTTTTTGAAAAGAATTTATCAACAGATTCTGAATGATTACTTCTTCATTAATATATCTGGTTTTTTTCCTTTACTGTATGAAAAGGAGCCCCTCTGTCCTGTATGTTGAATGAAACCTTTCCACATCATGACTGGCATTTATGCCCAGAAGTCCTGTTCTCTAAAACAGCCTGGTCAAATAAAAGGGACCTAGGCCACATGTTCTTAATTCACTTTATAACATTTTAAAAACTGAAGAGTAGACAAATCTAGAATGTAGAACATTCTGTAAGACTCTTCAAAAAAGTTAATAATATATAAAATGAACTAAAGAAGGCAATGGACTGTTCTAGATTAAAAGATGTAAAAGCAACACAGACACATGCAGTGCATGAAGTTTCATTAGAATCAGGAATTTTTAAAAGACTACGTGATAAATTGTTTGGGGGACAGTTGGGAAACTGTGACTACATTTTCCACTAGGGAATTGTTATTCATTTTTTGGGGAAAGAAATATGAGTATTTATTATATTGTTCTTTCAACTTTATTGTAGGTTTAAAAACTTCAAAACAAAAAAAGAAAAACTTCAAAAAAGAACCTTTCAAAACTTCAAAAACTTCCAAAAACTTCCCTGGCAGTCCAGTGGTTAAAAATCCCTGCTCCCAAAGCAGGGCACACAGCTTTGATCCCTGGTCAGTGAACTAAGATACTGCATGCCTTGAGGTGAAGCCAAAAATTCAGTTCAGTTCAGTTATTCAGTCATGTCCAATTCTTTGTGACCCCAAGAACTGCAGCATGACAGGTTTCCCTGTCCGTCACCGACTCTTGGTCCTTACTCAAACTGATGTCCATCAAGTTGGTGATGCCACCCAACCATCTCATCCTCTGTTGTCCCCTTCTCCTTCCACCTGCAATCTTTCCCAGCATCAGGGTCTTTTCCAATCAGTTCTTCGCACCAGGTGGCCAAAGTATTGGAGTTTCAGCTTCAACATTAGTCCTTCCAATGAATATTCAGGACTGATCTCCTTTAGGATGGACTGGTTGGGTCTCCTTGCAGTCCAAGGGATTCTCAAGAGTCTTTTCCAACACCACAGTTCAAAAGCATCAATTTTTGATGCTCAGCTTTCTTTATAGTCCAACTCTCACATCCATACATGACTACTGGAAAAACCATAATCTCGACTAGATAGACCTTTGTTGGCAAAGCAATGTCTCTGCTTTTTAATATGCTGTCTAGGTTGGTCATAGCTTTTCTTCCAAGGAGCAAGCATCTTTTAATTTCATGGCTGCAGTCACCATCTGCAGTGAATTTGGAGCCCAAAAAAATAAAGTCTGTCACTGTTTCCATTGTTTACCCATCTATTTGCCATGAAGTGATGAGACCAGATGCCATGATCTTAGCTTTCTGAATTTTGAGTTTTAAGTCAACTTTTTCACTCTCCTCTTTCGTTTTCATCAAAAAACTCTTTAGCTCTTCTTCGCTTTCTGCCATAAGGGTGATGTCATCTGCATATCTGGGGTTATTGATATCTCTCCTGGCAATCTTGATTCCAGCTTGTGCTTCATCCAGCCCAGCATTTTGCATAATGTACTCTGCATATAAGTTAAATAAGCAGGATGACAATATACAGCCTTGACATACTCCTTTCCCGATTTGGAACCAGTCTGTGGTTCCATGTCCAGTTCTAACTATTGCTTCCTGACCTGCATACAGATTTCTCAGGAAATAGGTCAGGTGGTCTTGTAGTTCCATCTCTTGGAGCCAAAAATTAAAAAAAATAAAATAAAAACTTAGAAATAAAAATTTGAGGAGATAGGAACCTAAGAAGGAGGGAGTGAGTGTTCCTCAAGAAATTAAAAATAGGACTACTGTGCGTGTGTGCTCAGTCTCTCAGTCATCTCCAACTCTTTGTGATCCCATGGACTGTAGCCCACCAGGCTTCTCTGTCCTTGGGATTCTCCAGGCAAGAATACTGGAGTGGGTTGCGTGCCCTCCTGCAGGGTATCTTCAAAACCTAGTGATCGAACCCACATCTCTTATGTCTCCTGCATTGGCAGGTGGGTTCTTCAGCAGTAGCACCACCTGGGAAACCCCCACAAATGCTGAGGTACCCAATAGACACAGAGTCAATTATAGAGAATATTCTCAGTTCCAATGGTTTTTACTTGAAATGTGTAAATATTGTCACAGGCACTGTTTCTTGCTCCCAGTCAGAGTACAGCTCTTTGACAAATGATTTTTTAAGTAAAAAGAAAAACTTGTGTAAAGTAGCCTCTATTTGTTATTCTTCTGAATATTTGCCAAATATCTAAATACTGTGAAACCTAAGTTTTCTCAATATCTTCAGCTTCAGTTGACAATATAAATTTATCCAATAAATCTAAAATCTATCCAAAAAATAGAAGCTCCATGAAAATATTATTTCCATAAGTCAAGATATTCAAAACCTCAACTATAAATTTCAGAAATATATACCTGCACATTACTATTTGAGTTCTTCATAGTGTCTTCAATTTCTCTTTGGTTTTGTAGGAATGAATTTCAGTGTCTTCCATGTTACAGGATTTTTAAAATAAACTTTCTCTTTTAGAGTAATTTTAAATTTACCAGAAATTACAAGCGTAGTCCAGAGAGTTCCTGTACTCTTTACCTTGTTTCCCGTCCTGTTAACATCTCACTTAACTGTGGTACATTAGTTACAACTGTGGTATGTTAGTAACTGCATTACAGTCTTCATTCAGGCTGCTATAACAAATGACCATAGACTGGGGACTTTAACATCAAACATTATGTCTCATATTTCTGAAAGCTGAAGTTGGAGATCAGGGACCAATGTGGTTGTGTTCCGGTGAGAACCCTCTTCTGAGTTACAGAGGGCTGACTTCTTATATCCTCATGTGGTGGAAATAAAGCTAGCTAGCTATCTGATCTCCTCTAATAAGGGCACTAATCCCATTCATGAGGGCTCCACCTTCCTGATCGAATCACCTCCCAAAGCCCCCACTCCAAATACGATCACATTGGGATTTAGTATTTCAACATATGAATCCGAGGGGGGAGACATAAGCATTTATCGTAACAATTACTGTAAACTAAATGCCATCCTTTATTGAGATTTCATTCATTTTCCCTAATGTCTTTTTTCTGCTCCATGGTGTTACTAGAATTACATTAGATTACTATATTACATTTAGTTGTCATGTCTCCCAGCCATTTCTAGCCTATGAGTTTTTCAATCTTTGTTTTTAACGACCTTGACAATCTTGAAGTCCTGGTAAGATATTTTATAATATATCCTTCAATTTTCATTTGCTTGATGTTTTTCTTATGAGAACCCTGGGATTATGGGTTCTAAGGAAGAATGTCACAGATGTGAAGTGCCTCTCCCACCACATAGTAGCACATGACATCACTAATTAGGCTAATTCTGATCACTTTCTTAAGGTAGTATTAGCCAGATTTCTCTGCTATAAAGTTATTTTGTTGTTGTTGTTTTTACACTTTATTCTTTGGAAGCAAGTCACTAAGCCCAGTCTATACTCAAGGAGGAAAGAATTAAGCTCCAATTCCTAGGGAAGTGGCCTGTTATTTACAACATTATTTGGTCTTCTGTAAGGAAGATTGTGTCCCTTTTCCCAACATGTTTATTCTTTAAAAATATGTTGGTCACCCCAATGGCTCAGCAGTAAAGAATCTGCCTGCCAATACAGGAGACAGAGGAGACACAAGTTTTATCCCTGATCCAGGAAGATCCCCTGGAAAATGAAATGGCAACCCACTCCAGTATTCTTGCCTGGGAAATCCCATGGAGATTGGAGCTTGGTGGGTTACAGTCCATGTAGTCACAAAGAGTTAGATATGACTGAACATTCACACACACAAAAATATGTGTGGGGGGGATGCAAAGTCAACTATAAACCTATAATCAATCTATTTGTCCATGTAGTAACAAAAACATCAGCTGTGAAAGCATGTATTGAGTTGCAATTATTCAAAAGAAAGCCTTCACCCAGCTCCCAGATTTTGGTTTCTAAGTAACATTCTCCAAACTATTAATATATTTATCAGTTCAGTTCAGTTCAGTCACTCAGTCATGACCGACTCTTTGCTACCCCATGAATTACAGCACAGCAGGCCTCCCTGTCCATCACCAACTCCCAGAGTTCACTCAAACTAATGTCTATCGAGTCAGTGATCCCATCCAGCCATCTCATTCTCTGTCGTCCCCTTCTCCTCCCACCCCCAATCCTTCCCAGCATCAGAGTCTTTTCCAGTGAGTCAACTCTTTGCATGAGATGGCCAAAGTATTGGAGTATCATGTTTAGCATCAGTCCTTCCAATGAACACCCAGGATCGATCTCCTTTAGAATGGACTGGTTGGATCTCCTTGCAGTCCTAGGGACTCTCAAGAGTCTTCTCCAGCACCATGGTTCAAAAGCATTAATTCTTCGGCCATCAGCTTTCTTCACAGTCCAATTCTCATATCCATGCATGACCACTGGAGAAACCATATAAATATAGAAAAAATAGATAGTGTAGACAAGACTTTTAAGGATCATTACTATGAAAGAAAGAAGATAAGTATTAGTTTGATGTGATCAAAGCAAAGGTTTGAATTGCTGCTTTAAAAGAGTAAATGAAAAATAAGCACACATAAATTTCAATTAGAAAGAATAAACAGAGAGGGAGCATTTGATGGTGCCGGGAAGACAAAGGAAAACTGATGGATTCAAGCCTCCATTGAGGTAGAAGGGCATAAGGCCCAGGGTATGTGAAAGAATGAGGCTCAGAACAAGACAAGGGTGCCCACTCTCACCACTACTATTCAACATAGTTCTGGAAGTTTTGCCTACAGCAATCAGAGCAAAAAAGGACATAAAAGGAATACAAATTGGAAAAGAAGAAGTAAACCTTTCACTGTTCACTGATGACATGATCCTCTACACAGAAAACCCTAAAGACTCTACCAGAAAACTACTAGAGCTAATCAATGAATACAGTAACATTGCAGGATATAAAATCAACACACAGAAATCCTTTGCATTCCTATACACTAATAATGAGAAAATAGAGAAATTAAGGAAACTATTCCATTCACTGTTGCAACGAAAAGAATTAAATACTGAGGAATATATCTACCTAAGGAAACAAAAGACTTGTACATAGAAAACTATAAAACACTAGTGAAAGTAATCAAAGAGGACACTAATAGATGGAGAAATATACCGTCTTTGTGGATTGGAAGAATAAATATTGTAAAAATGAGTATACTACCCAAAGTAATTTATACATTCAATGCAATCCCTATCAAGATACCAACGATATTTTTCACAGAACTAGAACAAATAATCTCACAATTTGTATGGAAATACAAAAAACCTCGAATAGCCAAAGCAATCTTGAGGAAGAAAAATGGAACCGGGGGAATCAACCTGCCAGATTTCAGGCTCTACTACAAAGCCACAGTTATCAAGACAGTATGGTACTGGCATAAAGACAGAAATATAGATCAATGGAACAAAATAGAAAGCCCAGAGATAAATACACGCACCTATGGACATTTTATCTTTGACAAAGGAGGCAAGAATATAAAATGGAGAAAAGACAGTCTCTTTAACAAGTGGTGCTGGGAAAACTGGTCAGCCACTTGTAAAAGAATGAAACTAGAACACTTCCTAACACCATACACAAAAATAAACTCAAAATGGATTAGAGAGCTAAATGTAAGACCAGAAACTATAAAACTAGAGGAGAACATAGGCGAAACACTCTCCGACATAAATCACAGCAGGATCCTCCATGACCCACCTCCCAGAATATTGGAAATAAAAGCAAAAATAAACAAATGGGACCTAATTAAAATCAAAAGCTTCTGCACAGCAAAGGAAACTATAAGAAAGGTGAAAAGACAGCCTTCAGAATGGGAGAAAATAATAGCAAATGAAGCAACTGATAAAGGATTAATCTCCAAAATATACAAGCAGCTCCTGCAGCTCAATTCCAGAAAAATAAATGACCCAATCAAAAAATGAGCCAAAGAACTAAACAGACATTTCTCCAAAGAAGACATAAGATGGCTAACAAACACATGAAAAAATGCTCAACATCCCTCATCATCAGAGAAATGCAAATCAAAACCACAATGAGATACCATTTCACACCAGTCAGAATGGCTGCTATCCAAAAGTCTACATGCAATAAATGCTGGAGAGGGTGTGGAGAGAAGGGAGCCCTCTTACACTGTTGGTGGGAATGCAAACTAGTACAGCCACTATGGAGAACAGTGTGGAGATTCCTCAAAAAACTGAAAATAGAACTGCCATATGATCCAGCAATCGCACTCCTGGGCATACACACCAAGGAAACCAGAATTGAAAGAGACACATGTATTCCAATGTTCATTGCAGCACTGTTTATAATAGCCAGGACATGGAAGCAACCTAGATGTCCATCTGCAGACGAATGGATAAGAAAGCTTTGGTACATATACACAATGGAGTATTACTCAGCCAGTAAAAAGAATGTATTTGAATCAGTTCTAATGAGGTGGATGAAACTGGAGCCTATTATAAAGAGTGAAATAAGCCAGAAAGAAAAACACCAATACAATATACTAATGCATATATATAGAATTTAAAAAGATGGAAATGATAACCCTGTAAATGGAACAGCAAAAGAGACACAGATGTATAGAACATTCTTTGGGACTCTGTGGGAGAGGGTGAGGGTGGGATGGTTTGGGAGAATGGTATTGAAACATGTATATTATCATATGTGAAACGAATCGCCAGTTCAGGTTCGATGCACGTTACAGGATCCTCGGGGCTGGTGTGCGGGGATGACCCAGAGGGAGGATAAGGGGAGGAGGGAGGTGGGAGAGGGGTTCGGGACAGGGAACTCATGTACACCTGGGGCGGATTCATGTCAATGTATGACAAAACCAACCAATATAATATTGTAAAATAATTAGCCTCCAATAAAAATTTTTAAAAAAAGAAGAATGAGGCTCAGAGAACAGAACGGAAGCAATGCCATTAGGACAAGTGGTTCAAATGTCAGGATGGCTGCAAGAAGTTGAAAGAGTCAGTTCCTGATCTTTTCTATTTTCTCTGTGAACTAGGAGATGCTTGCAGGAAAGAATTGAAAAAATTGAAAAAGCTACCAGGGAGAATATGAGTCAACTAATAATTAGAAAAAGACCACTGGGCAATGTGAGGGCCCATTTGCTGGGGTAAGCCTGTGTTCGTACGTAGTGGAGACAGTCAGGGTAGGCTGCTCATCCCAGGAAACGGTCAGACTCTAAACATGGGGAAAGTAGAGAGTTGGATTGATCTCAGCATGGGGTTTCTTCAAATGGGTCCTGTATTGTTCAAGGTAAAGATTAAGCAGCTATGACAAAAAGACCCCAACACGCAATGGCTTACATAAAATACAAATTTATTTCTTTTGCAGCTGTCTATTGAAAAAAATGCATAATGTGAGAGTTGCGAGTCAAGTTTTATTTGGGGCCAAATGAGAACTATTGCATGGGAGGCAGCATTTCAGATAGCTCTGAGAAACTGCTCCACAGAGTTAGGGGGGGAAGGTGAGTATATATGAGATTGTGGTGAAGGGGGAGTACATGCAACCAAGAACACATTCTTTCAGAAGATAACTGCTAGTCTCATGAAGGTTGCTGTAGTCACCAAGAGCAAACATCACATGCAAGATTTTAGTGCTTTTCTGCACAACAGCTATGAAATGGTGTCACATGGTCAGATATGTGGCTATGAAGGGACCCTGCTGTCTGGAAGCTGGTACTTGCCAGCTGCCTCTACAAAGATTACATCATGACCATTGCAAGCTGCTGACCTTCAACACCCCCTGAAAGAAGTTCAGGGTGAAAATCAGGAATGAGGCACTCTGTGCTCTGGAAAAAAAAAAACAAAACTGGCAGAACAGGCCTTCAGATAGTTAGATCTTTTCAGAAAAAGGTTTTATGAGTTCCAATTCTTGCATCTTCTCATACCTAGAAAAACACTGACATCATTAATGGTGAAATCTGCTTTGGCTATTAAAAAAAAATTTTTTTTTTTACAATTAAAAGTCAAAATAGAGTAGCTATGGTTCAGACATTCTGGGAAATAACTATTTCCCAGATATCCTGAAAAATGATATTATGGGTGTGATTTCAGATTAGACGCTGTGACCTAATGTAGAACTTAATGCTCCTGTAATGCATTTTTGCTTCTGTACTTTGCTTGCTGCTTGTAAAACCAAAGTTACTCCATTTTAAGATAAGGTTGTTTTTAAGTAAAGATTCCTAAAGTTGTTTTTGAAAAAGTAAATTTAAAAAAATGTCATGTACATTAACATCAAAATAATAAAATACTTAGGAATAAATTTAAAAAAATAAAAATTAAAAAAAATAAAGGTGTCCTAAAATAATAAAGTCTTAAAAAAAATAAACTACAAGGCTATATTGTGTAAAATAGAAAATACAGCCAGTATTTCATAATAACTATAAATAAATTGTAACTTGTAAAATTGTGAGAAAAAAAAACAATGAGGTGTATAACATGCAATCTATAGATAATAATAAAATATTCAATACTCTTCATTATAAAAAAAAAAAAAGATTTTAGTGCTTTTCTAGATAGGAGGAGATGCAAAAATTGGACTCATAAAATCTTCCCCTGAAAATATCTAACAGTCTGAAGGCCTGTTCTGCCAGTTTTTCCCAGAACACAGAATGCCTCACTCCTGATCTCCACTCTGAATTCCTTTCAGGATGTGTTGAAGGTCAGCAATGGCAGCAGCTTGTGACTTACTTCTTCTAGAGGTAGATGGCAAATGTCAACCTTTAGTGTGACACACCTCATAGTCACAGGTCCAGGAGGCCCATGAGTTTAGGTTGGGCATAGGTTCCCCCCATCCTGTCCTCATCTGTGCAATCTAAGGCAGTTTCCTGGCTCATCAGTACTCTAGCTCATCAGAAAGGGAGGAGAGGAAGTCTAGAGCAAGGAATTTTCTTTTTAAAAAGGTGAGATCCGCAGACATCCCTTTCACTCACATTCACTGGTGAGAACTTAGTCCTCTGGCCGCCCTTGCCATGGGATGCTAGAGAATATAGAAGAGGAGAGGGACTGGAGGGCGGGGTCTACATTCTCACAAGGGGATCAAAGAAGGACATGAGGTTACTGTAGGAAGAGGTTGCAGGATGGACCCTGGAGCCTGGGCTGAATCAAGGCGTAAAGAGAAGAACACCAATACAGTATACTAATGCATATATATGGAATTCAGAAAGATGATAATGATAACCCTGTATCCAGTTCAGTTCAGTTCAGTTCAGTTCAGTCATTTAGTCGTGTCCGACTCTCTGCAACCTCATGAATCACAGCACGCCAGGCCTCCCTGTCCATCACCAACTCCCGGAGTACACTCAAACTCATGTCCACAGAGTCGGTGATGCCATCCAGCCATCTCATTCTCAGTCGTCCCCTTCTCCTCCTGCCCCCAACCTTTCCCAGCATCAGAGTCTTTTCCAGTGAGTCAACTCGTCGCATGAGGTAGCCAAAGTATTGCAGTTTCAGCCTTAGCATCAGTCCTTCCAGTGAACACCCAGGATTGATCTCCTCTAGAATGGACTGGTTGGATCTCCTTGCAGTCCAAGGGACTCTCAAGAGTCTTCTCCAGCACCACAGTTCAAAAGCATCAATTCTTCGGCAATCAGCCTTCTTCATAGTCCAACTCTCACATCCATACATGACCATGGGAAAAACCATTCCCTTGACTAGACGGACCTTGGTTGGCAAAGTAATGTCTCTGCATACAAGACAGCAAAAGAGACACACGTGTATAGAACAGTCTTTTGGACTCTGTGGGAGAGGGCGAGGGTGGGATGATTTGGGAGAATGGCATTGAAACATGCATATTATCGTATGTGAAATGAATCACCAGTCCAGGTTCGATGCATGAGACAGGATGCTCGGGGCTGGTGCACTGGGATGACCCAGAGGGATGGGATGGGGAGGGAGGTGGGAGGGGGGTTCAAGATGGGGAACACATGTACACCCGGGGCGGATTCATGTCAATGTATGGCAAAACCAACTAATATAATGTTGTAAATTTTAAAAAAAAGAACACACAGCATAGATTTGGGAAAAAAAAAAAAAGAGAGAGAGAGAGAGAAGAACTCAAGAGTCTGTGGTCTTGGAGAGAATACTGCTTTTGCACTAACAGTGAAAAGTGAAAAATAGCAAGAGTTTCAGATTTCAGAAGTGCAGAAGTTCAGGGTGATAACTAGTTATGGGATAAGGCCGAGAAAGCGTGTGACAAGTGTGGAGTGGAGGTAAAGCTTATTAAAGGGCACTGTGGAAATATTCGTTAGTGACCTTTCCAGGTGTCATCTAACTATAGGCCCATGTCAATGTCATAGACTAGAGTTAGAAATTTAAAATTTTACTATAGCCTCTTTTTCAATTAGCAAAGTTTCTTCTAACCCATGGGGTTGAACTCTTGCAGGTCCTAAACTTTGAATGCATAAAGAGATTTAGGGAACCCACATTTCTGTGTACCCCGACTTCTTCAGTTGCCACTGCCACCAAGTGGCCAGTGCTTAGAACTGCCTCTGGTTATAGACTGTCAGCGAGGCATTTGCCTTTCCAAGACACAACCTTCTATCTGGGGAGGTCCATCAACTCTCTAAGGTAAAATTTGTGTGACACCTTCCCAGTGAAATGTGCAATACATCAATCCATCAAGTGAGAAATTATATAAAAGGTTCAGCCTGATAGGTGATCTTTTCAAGCACATTCACATTTTTCTCTTGGACAATTTAGGAAAAAGTAGTTTTCAGAATAATGGTATATCCATGAAAAAAGAAACTCCAAAACACTGAAAAAGGAATATTTGATGATACCATCTTCATAGACAGACCTAAGTGCTAAAATCCTTGCAACTTCTCAGTATGGATGGACGTTGAAACATGGCAGATGGCATGGATAATGGATATACATGGGTGAAACATTATGAGCATAGTCTGTTCACATAACTTTCTCCTTTTTCCTATATAATGAAGCTATTTTTACTCCATACATAAGGATATTGTGTACCTTCAAAATACCCATTTGGAAGACAGGTGAAATCAGAATTGAAAAACATACAGTAAACCACTGGGTCCTCTCCAACATCTCGACTTTATTGTGTCTTTTCAAATAAAACTAGCTCAAAAGTAAACACTGGAAGCCAAATAGCTTCCTTCATTTAATCAACAACTTCAAAAATTATTTATTGAGCCCTCACTATCGGCCAGGTAAGTGCTTACCATTTTCTGAGTGATGGAGATTCAGTAATGAACAAAAGAGGCTCAAATCCCTTCCCTCATAGAGATTTCATTCCAGTGGTCTGAAGTAGATATTATTACCCATGGATCATAGGTAAAGAAACTGAAGCCCAGAAATAGAACAAGTAATTGACATCACGCATTTAAGGCACAAATCTGTCCTACAACAAAACTTGCTCTTGTTATTTTTACACTACGAGCAAGGAGTTGTAATTTCTGTCCCAACTGTAAGTCCTGCAAAGTCTGCCATAATTGTTACAGAGGCTTTCTGACACATGTGATATCCTTCGCACCTAAAATATCTCTTTAAACTTACCTGAGGAGAGTCAGACTTAGCTCAGTGCTTCCATTTTCTTCTGTGGCTGTCTCTTTACAGCAATATATTCAAACTAGTCTAGGTGTGTGTCTGTCCCCTTCACTGGGTTGTGACATCTTTATGGCAGGAGCAATGTCTTACTTATCTCTGTGCCCAGCAACTCCAGCCACTGGTAAGAGCAAGAACCAGTGGTGTAGAATTGACAAAGACCAGCATTTTTGAAGCATCTGTTGACTAGCAGCCCTGGCCACCTCACCTTCATTGCTATATTCCGACAGATTCTCGATAAATTCTTGTTGACCTGAACTTATTTGGCTTTAGTCTGCAAAGAGGGAGTGAAGTCATCAAAGGAAAGTTGTCAAAGACAGACTAAGAAGCTCAGCCTTGAAAGTAGATGTATTTTATTTCTTCCAGGAGTATAATATCTCCAAATAGACTGAAGGAGGTGAAGTACTTCCACTTGATAAAATACTTTCCTATATTTAATCATATTTGTTTACCTTGTAAAGTGGGTAGGGCAAGTTTTATTGTCCCCATTTTATCCACAATGAGGTTGAGACTCAGAAACATTAAATGACTTTCCACAAAGCACACAACTTGTAAAAAACATTCTTAGACTTGATTCCAGTTCATACCTAGATTCACATACCTGCCTTCCTTATCATGCTGCTCCTATAATTTTTTTAAGATTATATTTATTAAGATTGGTTTTAGATGCTCCTCTAAACTTTAATATCAATTCTTCTATAAACATGTTTTGTAATCTGGAAACTGCCAAGTACCTTATGACATTTTTACTGTACAGTAGAGTTATTTTTGCTCAGTACACAAGGATACAGTGTACCTTTGAAATAAGAAGAGATGAAGTTTGCCAGGATTGAGAAGATAGTAAACCAGTGAGTTTTCTTCAGTCTCTCCTTTGACTTTCAAGTGACTTTTTACTTAAGGTGGAATAAATTAAACCACTTTTTGAGCATCTGTATCATGAGGTCGCAATGAGTAGGACACGACTTTGCAACTGAACAACAGCAACATTCCAAATTGAAGGGCATTTATAAATTACTAAAATAATAAGTTGAAAATATAATGCTGGAAATATAAAAATGTAATCTTTAAATATTTCATAAATTCTCTTTAAAATGAACTCACTATAGCTTACTGCAATGAAATTGAGAAGAACAGAATCATGAAAAATCTGAGATTGGAGAGGTGCTACTCAGTGGGGTACATGCAAAATGATAGCACCAGTTGTCTCCCAAAGCCTGGAGGGAGAGAGTTGTTCCTGCAGCTGATGGATTTACTGGGCTGGACCCCTTTGCAAAGAATTCTTTGCATTGAACGCATATCTACCATTGAACGCATGTCTGCTAGTGTATTTTTATTTGACTAGCTGTAAGTTTGCACATTTATGATTCATAGCAGTAACATTTATGTTGTGACGTGTTAAGAAGACACACCCAAATTATTGCCTTGCATGCATTAGATAGTTTTTCCCTATCCTCTTCTCCACTCACCTTCCAAATCCACTAACCACCACTGCCAAGTCTAATCAGAATCCTGCCTCATGGTTTGTCATGCTTTCTTCTGTGCTCTCAAAAAATGTGTGTGTGTGTGTGTTTGTGAAGCTCATTTGACGGGGAAATGAAATGATAAATGATAAAACTTTAGAATTCTGAGCTACTGCTCCCAAGGAAGGTAGTAATGGTGCCCCATAGGAAGTATCATGGTACCCACATGTCTGCTTTGTTTCCAGTTTTTACCTAATTTTGAAGACAAAGCAAATCAACCATAACACTTGCATCCCTTTCCCAAAGAATAAGTAGAACACATGGGTGGCTGCCCCAGGGGCTCACAAAGCTGGCATTAGACACTATTAATAATCACACTGAGAGAAGGTCATCAATGAAACTGTCCCAGGCAAACTAAGATATATAGTTACCTGAGTTGTAAGCACCACATACTTCTCAGAGCATTTTGGAAGGCTTTTATCCCTACAAACACTGAACTCAGTAAAACTTTAGCAAGTGAATTAGCTGAAACTGAAAACAAGGTCCTAGCATTTCTATCTCAGAGGCACTGGAGACATATCAGAGGGTTACTGAACCTGAGGCAACAGGAGAAATATCAACTGGATTAAACCAGTCAGTTTACTTAAATTTGCTACATCAAAGTTTTTCACAAGTTCTTGAGGATAGAGTTGGATATTAACGTCTATCTTCTTCTAACTTATACATGGATTATTATGTACAATTAGAGTTGACTCACTGGAAAAGACTCTGATGCTGGGAGGGATTGGGAGCAGGAGGAGAAGGGGACGATAGAGAATGAGATGGCTGGATGGCATCACCAACTCGATGGACATGAGTTTGAGTGAACTCCGAGAGTTGGTGATGGACAGGGAGGCCTGGCGTGCTGTGATTCATAGGGTCGCAAAGAGTCAGACACGACTGAACGACTGAACTGAACCGAACTGATGCTCAGGATAACTGGTTAGTACATAGTGTGTAGTTCCCATTCCAAAGATTAAAGGTGGTGGTCCACAATGAGTCATTGTGGCTGTCATTCCTAAAATCCAAACAGAAGCACCTTTTGGTTTTTCAAAGAATGAAAGTTAGGCTGAGTGTTCTCTGCCTTACTAACCTGTCAAAATCCTGGTCCTTCAAATGAACATACCCATTGAAGTAGACCGCCTTCAAGAATACTGAACTTAACGTGTTTTATTTCTATCTGGAAATGCATTTATCGTACCTCCATTTCATGCTGCATTGCAATTATTTATTTATTTTCCCCACAGTATTGCAAATATCTCACCACATTAACAGGGATGTCATCTTGTCCATCTTTGTTCCCCCAATGCCTGGAATAATTACTGGTGTGTAACAGGTGGGTTCACTTTTTGGTTGGTTGACTGGCTGCTTGGTTAATTTTCAAGTTAGCTGTTTAGCTAGTTTAACTGGTTTCCCAAGAAAAGAAAATTAATTAGCTCATTACGACCCTCTTTAAGCAGAAAACTATAACTTCTTCAAGGTGTAAAATTATAATTTTACCATATGCTATCTTCAAGAGTATTTGTCAAGGTTTGGCAACTGCACTCAAAACATGACTGAGAGATTATTGAGCAGAATATCATCAATACTGTCAAGTTCATCACTTGTCTTTCTACCCTCATTACTTTCTTCAAGTCTCTGAGCACTTTGTCAAATGTAAATGGATGTCTTTAAACATGATCCTAAAAATACTATTTAAATGCCACTGAAAAAAGCTTTACTAACACTTTAACAGATACAACCTTATCATAGACTAACCAGTTATGTGCAAATATAATGTAAGGAAATTCACCTAAGGAGAGGAAAAGTCAACTGATTTATCATCTTAATACATTCTAGATCATAACGATTCATAGTTGCTAAGACAGCATACATGACAATCTATGATTATTCTTCAAAAACTTGGGGGTAAAGAGTATAAATTGTTGCACTGATCTCATTGCTAATGTTAGTTTTTGACATAAGCACCTGTGAGTGTTTGAAATGAATGTATATGCCCAGGCCCCATAAAGAATATAAAAGATATCAACAACTCATAGTCACCCAAAATAAACTAAAAGGAAGTTGTTTCCTGGAACCACTGTGTCTTCTTTGGTGCTTGGCATTGTGAAGAAGCTTGGAAAACAGCTCTACTGTGTGTGTTCCACCCACCTTTCTCAAAACCGAGGAGAAAGTAATGAGTATTTCTGGTTGCTCATTTTTGGTTTTGGCAAACCAACATGGTTTCTGAATGAACTTAATAGTAATTTTAATACCAAATATTAGATATCTGATTTTGGGGGGGAAACCCATGAAAGTAATTAAAATTGATCAATTTAATTCATTGGTCATTTATTTTAAAATAAATGTTCTTATACTGATTATAAAATCATTCTGAAATAGGACTGGCATCAGCAGTGGAGAATAATTTTTAATCATTTAGAAATTGGGAGCCATATAATACAAGTCACTGAGGTGAAATTCAGCAGCCATGAGAAGGCAAATGGGGACTTATTAACAAGCAAAGTTTTGGGGCTTAGACCTGGAGAAGGAGTTGTGATGTGCAGGAAACCATTATAACACCACTCAGGCCGTGCTCTCTGGCTGCTGCTGCCACCCCCGCCCTTGCCTACGGAGCACATTAAAGATCTAAAACCATGACTGACTCCAAGTACTTCACAACCAATAAAAAGGGAGAAATCTTTGAATTAAAGGCTGAACTCAACAATGAAAAGAAAGAAAAGAGGAAGGAGGCTGTGAAGAAAGTGATTGCTGCTATGACTGTGGGGAAAGATGTTAGCTCTCTTTCTAGATGTAGTGAACTATATGCAGACGGACAATCTGGAACTGAAGAAGCTTGTGTATCTCTACTTGATGAACTATGCCAAGAGTCAGCCAGACATGGCTACCATGGCTGTCAACAGCTTTGTGAAGGACTGTGAAGATCCCAATCCTTTGATTCAAGCCTTGGCAGTCAGACCCATGGGGTGCATCTGAGTTGACAAGATTATAGAATATCTCTGTGAGCCCCTCCACAAGTGCTTAAAGGATGATGATCCTTATGTCCGGAAGACAGCAGCAGTCTGTGTGGCAAAACTCCATGACATCAATGCCCAGATGGTGGAAGATCAGGAATTTCTGGATTCTCTGCAGGATCTCATAGCAGATTCAAATCCAATGGTGGTAGCTAATGCTGTAGCAGCATTATCTGAAATAAGTGAATCTCACCCCAGCATCAACTTACTCGATCTATAACAGAACATTAATAAGCTACTGACAGCCCTGAATGAGTGCACCAAATGGGGCCAGATTTTCATCCTGGACTGCCTGTCTAATTACAATCCTAAAGATGACCAGGAGGCTCAGAGCATCTGTGAGCAGGTAACTCTCGTTATCTCATGCCAACTCAGCAGTAGTGCTTTCATCAGTAAAAGTCTTAATGAAATTTCTAGAGTTGCTACCCAAGGACTCTGACTACTACAATATGCTGCTGAAGAAGTTGGCCCCTCCACTTGTCATTTGGCTGTCTGGGGAGCCAGAGGTGCAATATGCCTGAGGAACATCAACCTAATTGTCCAGAAAAGGCCTGAAATCTTGAAGCAGGAAGTAAGTTTTCATTGTGAAATACAATGATCCCATCTATGTGAAACTAGAGAAATCGGACATCATGATTCATTGGCATCCCAAGCCAACGTTACTCAGGTTCTGGCTGAACTGAAAGAATATGCCACAGAGGTGGATGTTGATTTTGTATGCAAAGCTGTGCGAGCCATCGGGTGGTGTGCCATCAAGGTGGAGCAATCTGCAGAGCGCTGTGTGAGCACATTGCTTGATCTCATCCAAACCAAAGTAAATTATGTGGTCCAAGAGGTGACTGTTGTCATCAGGGACATCTTCTGCAAATACTCCAACAAATATGAAGGTATCATTGCCACACTGTGTGAGAACTTAGATTCACTGGATGAGCCAGGTGCTTGAGAAGCTATGATTTGGATTGTGGGATAATGTGCTGAAAGAACTGACAATGAAGATGAGTTACTAGAGAGCTTCCTGGAGGGTTTTCATGATTAAAGCACCCAAGTGCAGCTCACTCTGCTCACTGCCATAGTGAAGCTGTTTCTCAAGAAACCATCAGAAACACAGGAGCTGGTACAGCAGGTCTTGAGTTTGGGAACACAGGATTCTGATAATCCTGACCTTTGAGACCAGGGTTATATTTATTGGCGCCTTCTCTCAACTGATCCTGTCACAGCTAAAGTAGTAGTCTTGGGAGGAGGGAGCAAGATGGTGGAAGAATAGGACGGCGAGACCACTTTCACCCCCACAAATTCAACAAAAGAACATTTGAACGCTGAGTAATATTCCACAAAACAACTTCTGAATGCTGGCAGAGGACATCAGGCACCCAGAAAAGCAGCCCATTGTCTTCGAAAGGAGGTAGGAAAAAACATAAAAGATAAAAAGAGAGGCAAAAGAGGTAGGGACAGAGCTCCATCCCAGGAAGGGAGGCTTAAAAAAAAGAGAAGTTTCCAAACACCAGGAAACACTCTCACTGGCAAGTCTGTGGCGAGCCTTGGAACCTCAGAGGGCCATATAACCGGGAGGAAAAAGAAAGAAATAATTAAAACCCACAGATTACCGGCCAAAGGGTAACTCCCAGTGGAGAAGCAACGCAGACGCCCACATCTGCCATTAGCAAGTGGGGGCTGGGCAGGGAGGAGCTGGCTGAACTGCTTAGAGAAAGGACTGGGCCTGAATGCCGGGAGAGCAATCTGAGAGAACTAATGGGGGATAGCAAAGCAGACTGGGATAGCTTCCCCATGAAAAGGTGAAAAGCCTTAACCTAAAGAAGGCTGATCGCCGAAGAATTGATGCTTTTGAACTGTGGTGTTGGAGAAGACCCTTGAGAGTCCCTTGTACCGCAAGGAGGTCCAACCAGTCCATTCTAAGGGAGATCGATCCTGGGTGTTCATTGGAGGGACTGATGCTAAAGCTGAAACTGCAATACTTTGGCCACCTCATGCGACGAGTTGACTCACTGGAAAAGACTCTGATGCTGGGAAAGTTTGGGGGCGGGAGGAGAAGGGGACAACCGAGAATGAGATGGCTGGATGGCATCACCGACTCTGTGGACATGAGTTTGAGTGAACTCCTGGAGTTGGTGATGGACAGGGAGGCCTGGCGTGCTGTGATTCATGGGGTCGTGGAGAGTTGGACATGACTGAGTGACTGAACTGAACTGAACTGAACTGAAGACTCCACCAGCCCCGCTCACAGAACAAAGGGCTGAGCAGAGCTAGCTGGCTGCGGACGGCCCATCCCCAGCCGAGACAGGCAGGGGAGGGCAGCCAGAGCCGGAAGGCAGCAACTGCGGCCCCAGAGAGGTTTCCAATACCAGCTGCAGGCAGGTTTCATTGCTAACCAAGACTTCTTGGGTTTCTGGCCGGTTGACATCCACCTGAGAAGGTGCACTGGCTGTGCACCCAGAAAACCGAGTGGGAGAGACCAGGGAGGCGATAAGTTGCAGCAAACACGCTTGCCAAACGCCTGGTCACCTGAGCTGCTCAGACCGGGGAAGGCACAAAACACAGGCCCAACCAAGTCTGTGCCTTTGTGGAGTACCCGAGTACCTGAACCTGAGCAGCTTAGACCTGGGTCATGCATGCAACCCAGCACCAGCCGCGGACAGCTCCTGGCAGAGTAACCTAGAGCCTGTGCAGGGTAGACTTGTACAACACACGTGCCGTGACCGGGGGCAAATCCAGTGTGGCTGAGACACTGTGAGCACTCCCCACAGATGCCAGAGATATTTGTCTGCAGCATTCCTCCCTTCCCAGAACATGACTGAACAAGTGAGCCTTAAAAAGTGTCCACCACCGCCCCCTAGTTTCAGGGCAGAAATTAGACACTGAAGAGACCAGTAAACAGAAGCTAAAACAGAGGGAACCACCTTGGAAATGACAGATAGAGAAGTCTAGAGGCTACTCCAAGAATAAGACCAAAAACCAGAGGCAAGAGGCTTAAGCCCGAATCCTGAGAACACCAGAGAACTTCTGACTCCAGGGAACATTAATCGATAGGAGTTCATCAAACACCTCCATACTTACACTGAAACCAAGCACCACCCAAGGGTCAACAAGTTCCAGAGCAAGACATACCATGCAAATTCTCCAGCAACACAGGAAAATAGCCCTGAGCTTCAATATACAGGCTGTCCAAAGTCACTCCAAACCCACTGACATCTCATAACTCATTACTGGACACTTCATTGCACTCCAGAGAAAAGAAATCCAGCTCCACCCACCAGAACACTGACACAAGCTTCCCTAACCAGGGAACCCTGACAAGCCACCCGTCCAACCCCACACACAGCGAGGAAACTACATAATAAAGAGAACTCCACAAAGAGCCATAAGACGGAAAGGCCACCCCAAGCACAGCAATATAAGCAGGATGAAGAGGCATAGAAATACCCAGCAAGTAAAGGAACAGGATAAATGCCCACCAACACAAACAAAAGAGGAAGATATAGGGAATCTACCTGATAAAGAATTTCAAATTTTGATGGTGAAAATGATTCAAAATCTTGAAAGCAAAATGGAGTTACAGATAAATAACCTGGAGAAAAGGATTGAGAAGATGCAAGAAAGGTTTAATAAGGATTTAGAGGAGATGGTGATGGACAGGGAGGCCTGGCGTGCTGTGATTCATGGGGTCGCGGAGAGTCGGACACGACTGAGCAACTGAACTGAACTGATACAATGAATAATGCAATAGATGAGATCAGAAACACTCTGGAGGTAACAAACAGTAGAATAACGGAGGCAGAACTCAGGATAAGCGAGCTAGAAGATAGAATTGTATGAATAAATGAAACAGAGAGGAAAAAAGAAAAAGAATTAAAAGAAATGAGGACAATATTAGAGACCTCTGGGACAATGTTAAATGCCCCAACATTCGAATCATAGGAGTCCCAGAAGAAGAAGACAAAAGGAAAGACCATGAGAGAATACTTGAGGAGATAATAGTTGAAAACTTCCCTAAAATGGGGAGGAAATAATCACCCAAGTCCAAGAAACCCAGAGAATCCCTAACAGGAAAAACCCAAGGCGAAATATTCCAAGACACATATTAATCAAATTAACAAAGATCAAACACAAAGAACAAATATTAAAAGCAGCAAGGGAAAAGCAACAAATAACACACAAGGGGATTCCCATAAGGATAACAGCTGATCTTTCAACGAAACTCTTCAGTCCAGGAGGGAATGGCAAGACATACTTAAAGTGATGAAAGAAAGTAACCTACAGCCCAGATTACTGTACCCAGAAAAGATCTCATTCAAATATGAAGGAGAAATCAAAAGCTTTACAGACAAGCAAAAGCTGAGAGAATTCAGCATCACCAAACCAGCTCTCCAACAAATGCTAAAGGATCTTCTCTAGACTGGAAACAAAGAAAGAGTGTATAAACTTGAAACCAAAACAATAAAGAAAATGGCAACGGGATCATACTTATCAATAATTACCTTAAACGTAAATGGGTTGAATGCCCCAACCAAAAGACAAAGGCTGGCTGAATGGATACAAAAACAAGAACCCCATATATGTTGTCTACAAGAGACCCACCTCAAAACGAGGGACACATACAGACTGAAAGTGAAGGGCTGGAAAAAGACATTCCATGCAAATAGAGACCAAAAGAAAGCAGGAGTAGCAATACTCATATCAGATAAAAATAGACTTTAAAACAAAGGCTGTGAAAAGAGACAAAGAAGGAAACTACATAATGATCAAAGGATCAATCCAAGAAGAAGATATAACAATTCTAAATATTTATGCACCCAACATAGGAGTACCGGAATATGTAAGACAATTACTAACAAGTATGAAAGGGGAAATTAACAACAACGCAATAATAGTGGGAGACTTTAATACCCCACTCACACCTATGGATAGATAAACTAAACAGAAAATTAACAAGGAAACACAAACTTTAAATGATACAATAGACCAGTTAGACCTAACAGATCTCTATAGGACATTTCACCAAAAAACAATGAATTTCACCTTTTTCTCAAGTGCACACGGAACCTTTTCCAGGACAGATCACATCCTGGGCCAAAAATCTAGCCTTAGAAAATTCAAAAAATTGAAATCATTCCAAGCAACTTTTCTGACCACAATGCAATAAGATTAGATCTCAATTACAGGAGAAAAAGTATTAAAAATGTCAACATATGGAGGCTGCACAACACGCTGCTGAATAACCAACAAATCATAGAAGAAATCAAAAGAGAAATTAAAATATGCATAGAAATGAATGAAAATGAACACACGACAACCCAAAACCTCTGGGACACTGTAAAAGCAGTGCTAAGGGGAAGGTTCATAGCAATACAGGCACAACTCAAGAAACAAGAAAAAAGTCAACTAAATAACGTAACTCTACATCTAAAGAAACTAGAAAAGGAAGAAATGAAGAACCCCAGGGTTAATAGAAGGAAAGAAATCTTAAAAATAAAGGCAGAAATAAATGCAAAAGAAACAAAAGAGATCATAGCAAAAATCAATAAAGCCAAAAGCTGGTTCTTTGAGAGGGTAAATAAAATTGACAAACCACTAGCCAGACTCATCAAGAAACAAAGGGAGAAGAACCAAATCAATAAAATTAGAAATGAAAATGGAGAGAACACAACCAACAACCTAGAAATACAAAGGATTATTAGAGAATACCATCAGCAATTATATGGCAATAAAATGGACAACTTGGAAGAAATGGACAAATTCTTAGAAAAGTACACCTTGCCAAAACTGAACCAGGAAGAAATAGAAAATCTTAATAGACCCATCAAAAGCAAGGATATAGAAGCTGTAATCAAAAATCTTCCAGCAAACAAAAGCCCAGGTCCAGATGGCTTCACAGCTGAATTCTACCAAAAGTTTAGAGAAGAGCTAACACCTATTCTACTCAAACTCTTCCAGAAAATTGCTGAGGAAGGGAAACTTCCAAACTCATTCTATGAGGCCACCATCACCCTAATCCCAAAACCTGGTAAAGACCCCACAAAGAAAGAAAACTACAGACCAATATCACTGATGAACATACATGCAAAATTCTTTAACAAATTTCTAGCAGTCAGAATCCAACAACACATTAAGATCATACATCATGACCAAGTGGGCTTTATCCCAGGAATGCAAGGATTATTCAATATCCTCAAATCAATCAATGTAATATACCACATTAACAAACTGAAAAATAAAAATCATATGATTATCTCAATAGATGGAGAGAAAGCCTTCGAAAATTTCAACATCCATTTATGATAAAAACCCTCCAGAAGGTAGGAATAGAAGGAACATACCTCAACATAATAAAAGCTATATATGACAAACCCACAGCAAACATTATCCTCAATGGTGAAAAACTGAAAGCATTTCCCCTAAAGTCAGGAACAAGACAAGGGTGCCCACTCTCACCACTACTATTCAACATAGTTCTGGAAGTTTTGGCCACAGCAATCAGAGCAGAAAAAGACATAAAAGGAATACAAATTGGAAAAGAAGAAGTAAAACTTTCACTGTTTGCTGATGACTCTACACAGAAAACCCTAAAGACTCTACCAGAAAACTATTAGAGCTAATCAATGAATACAGTAAAGTTGCAGGATATAAAATCAAGACACAGAAATCCCTTGCATTCCTATACACTAATAATGAGAAAATACAAAGTGAAATTAAGGAAACTATTCCATTCACTGTTGCAACGAAAAGAATTAAATACTTAGGAATATATTTACCTAAGGAAACAAAAGACCTGTACATAGAAAACTATAAAACACTGGTGAAAGTAATCAAAGAGGACACTAATAGATGGAGAAATATACTGTGTTCGTGGATTGGAAGAATAAATATTGTGAAAATGAGTATACTACCCAAGGTAATTTATACATTCAATGCAATCCCTATCAAGCTAGCAATATTTTTCACAGAACTAGAACAAATAATCTCACAATTTGTATGGAAATACAAAAAACCTCGAATAGCCAAAGCAATTTTGAGGAAGAAAAATGGAACCAGGGGAATCAACCTGCCAGACTTCAGGCTCTACTACAAAGCCACAGTCATCAAGACAGTATGGTACTGGCATAAAGACAGAAATATAGATCAATGGAACAAAATAGAGAGCCCAGAGATAAATCACGCACCTGTGGACACCTTATATTTGACAAACGAGGCAAGAATATAAAATTGAAAAAAGACAGTCTCTTTAACAAGTGGTGCTGGGAAAACTGGTTAGCCACTTGTAAAAGAATGAAACTAGAACACTTCCTAACATCATATACAAAAATAAACTCAAAATGGATTAAAGATCTAAATGTAAGACCAGAAACTATAAAACTCCTAGAGGAGAACATAGGCAAAACACTCTCTGACATAAATCACAGCAGGATCCTCCAAGACCCACCTCCCAGAATATTGGAAATAAAAGCAAAAATAAACAAATGGGACCTAATTAAAATCAAAAGCTTTTGCACAGCAAAGGAAACTATAAGCAAGTTGAAAAGACAGCCTTCAGAATGGGAGAAAATAATAGCAAATGAAGCAACTGACAAAGAATTAATCTCCAAAATATACAAGCAGCTCCTGCAGCTCAATTCCAGAAAAATAAATGACCCATCAAAAAATGGGCCAAAGAACTAAACAGACATTTCTCCAAAGAAGACATAAAGATGGCTAACAAGCACATGAAAAAATGCTCAACATCCCTCATAATCAGTTCAGTTCAGTTCAGTTGCTCAGTCGTGTCTGACTCTTCGCGACCCCATGAATCACAGCACTCCAGGACTCCCTGTCCATCACCAACTCCCGGAGTTCACTCAAACTCATGTCCACAGAGTCAGTGATGCCATCCAGCCATCTCATTCTCAGACGTCCCCTTCTCCTCCCACCCCCAAACTTTCCCAGCATCAGAGTCCTTTCCAGTGAATCAACTCGTCGCATGAGGTGGCCAAAGTATTGCAGTTTCAGCCTTAGCATCAGTCCCTCCAATGAACACCCAGGATTGATCTCCTCTAGAATGGACTGGTTGGATATCCTTGCAGTACAAGGGACTCTCAAGAGTCTTCTCCAACACCACAGTTCAAAAGCATCAATTCTTCAGTGATCAGCCTTCTTCATAGTCCAACTCTCACATCCATACATGACCACGGGAAAAACCATTGCCTTGACTAGACGGACCTTGGTTGGCAAAGTAATGTCTCTGCTTTTTAATATACTATCAAGGTTGGTCATAATTTTCCTTCCAAGGAGTAAGCATCTTTTAATTTCATGGCTGCAGTCACCATCTGCAGTGATTTTGGAGCCCAAAAAAATAAAATCTGACACTGTCTCCACTGTTTTTCCATCTATTTCCCCTGAAGTGATGGGACCAGATGCCATGATCGTCGTTTTCTGAATGTTGAGCTCCAAGCCAACATTTTCACTCTCCTCTTTCACTTTCATCAAGAGGCTTTGAGTTCCTCTTCACTTTCTGCCATAAGGGTGGTGTCATCTGCATATCTGAGGTTATTGATATTTCTCCCAGCAATCTTGATTCCAGCTTGTGCTTCTTCCAGCCCAGCGTTCCTCATGATGTACTCTGCATATAAGTTAAATAAGCAGGGTAACAATATACAGCCTTGATGTACTCCTTTTCCTATTTGGAACCAGTCTGTTGTTCCATGTACAGTTCTGACTATTGCTTCCTGACCTGCATACAGGTTTCTCAAAAGGTCAGGTGGTCTTGTATTCCCATCTCTTTCAGAATTTTCCACTGTTTATTGTGATCCACACAGTCAAAGGCTTTGGCATAGTCAATGAAGCAGAAGTAGATGGTTTTCTGGAACTCATAATCAGAGAAATGCAAATCAAAACCACAATGAGATACCATTTCACACCAGTCAGAATGACTGCTATCCAAAAGTCTACATGCAATAAATGCTGGAGAGGGTGTGGAGAGAAGGGAACCCTCTTACACTGTTGGTGGGAATGCAAACTAATACAGCCACTATGGAGAACAGTGAGGAGATTCCTTAAAAAACTGGAAGTAGAACTGCCATACGATCCACCAATCACACTCCTGGGCATACACACCGAAGAAACCAGAATTGAAAGAGAAACATGTACTCCAATGTTCATCGCAGCACTGTTTATAATAGCCAGGACATGGAAGCAACCTAGATGTCCATCTGCAGACGAATGGATAAGAAAGCCTTGGTACATATACACAATGGAGTATTACTCAGCCATTAAAAAGAATACATTTGAATCAGTTCTAATGAGGTGGATGAAACTAGAGCCTATTATACAGAGTGAAGTAAGCCAGAAAGAAAAACACCAATACAGTATACTAACTCATATATATGGAATTTATAAAGATGGTAATGATAACCTTGTATACGAGACAGCAAAAGAGACACAGGTGTACAGAAGAGTCTTTGGGACTCTGGGAGAGGGTGAGGGTGGGGTGATTTGGGAGAATGGTATTGAAGCATGTATATTATCATATGTGAAACAAATCACCAGTCCAGGTTCGATGCATAACACAGGATGCTCAGGGCTGGTGCACGGGGATGACCCAGAGGGAGGATAAGGGGAGGAGGGATGTGGGAGGGGGGTTCAGGAAGGGGAACATATGTACACTCGGGGCAGATTCATGTCAATGTATGGCAAAACCAACCAATATAATATTGCAAAATAATTAGCCTCCAATAAAAAATAAATAAAAATATAAAAATAAATAAAGTAGTCTTGTCTGAAAAGCCATTATTTCTGAGGAGACAGATCTTATTGAGCCAACTCTATTGGATGAGCTAATCTGCCACATTGGTTCTTTGACCTCCGTGTACCATAAGCTGCCCAATGCTTTTGTGGAAGGAAGTCATGGAATCCATCGCAAACACGCCAATACATCATGGGAGCACTGATGCGGGTGACAGCCCTGTTGGCATCACTCCCGCTAACTTGGGACAGCCTCAGGTTGTCTCCTCCCAGGGTGACCTTCTGGGGGATCTTTTAAACCTTGACCTTGGTCCCCCAGTCAATGTGCCACAGGTATCTTCCATGCAGATGGGAGCAGTGGATCTCTTGGGAGGAGGACTAGATAGTCTGGTGGGACAGTCCTTCATCCCATCACCAGTGACTGCAACCTTTGCTCCTTCCCCTACTCCTGCTATGGTCAGCAGTGGTCTGAATGACCTGTTTGAACTTTCCACAGGAATAGGCATGGCACCTGGTGGATATGTGGCTCCTAAGGCTGTCTGATTGCCTGCAGTAAAGGCTAAAGGCCTGGAGATTTCAGGAACATTTACTCACCCCCAAGGGCACATCTATATGGAAATGAACTTCACCAACAAAGTTCTGCAGCACATGACAGACTCTGCAATTCAGTTTAATAAGAATAGCTTTGGTGTCATACCCAGCACTCCTCTGGCCACCCATACACCACTGACACCAAACCAGAGCATTGATGTCTCTCTGCCTCTCAACACCTTGGTCCCCATCATGAAGATAGAGCCTTTGAACAACTGGCAGGTGGCTGTGAAAAATATATTGATGTCGTCTACTTCAGCTGCCTCATCCTACTCACCGTGCTTTCTGCAGAAGATGGCAAAATGCAGAACCAGGTCTTCCTTGCAACATGGAAGGATATTCCCATTGAAAATGAACTTCAGTTTCAGATTAAGGAATTTCATTTAAATGTTGACACTGTTCCCAGCAAGTTGTGAAACAACAATGTTTATACTATAGCCAAGAGGAATGTAGAAGGGCAGGACATGTTGTACCAATCCTTGAAGCTCACTAACGGTATTTGGATTTTGGCCGAGCTACATATCCAGCCAGGAAACCCCAATTACACACTGTCGCTGAAGTGGAGACCTCCCGAGGTCTCCCAGTACATCTATCAGGTCTACAACAGCATTCTGAAAAACTAATAGACTGATCCAGTGCCCTCCAGCTACCCTGTTATCGGTGCAGGCCAAGAACTCTTAACTGGAAGAAATTGTTATCGCCATGTAGAATCTGAACCCGAACACACTGAGGCCACCCACCAAGGTAGTGACTAGTGTAACCTGTGCTAACGTTAGGGCACTGCCTGTTGGATAGTTTTAGCTTCCTGTGAACGTCTGTAACCACTGCTTCAGTCACTTCCCACCTCATGCCACCTGCTGCTATCTGTCCTTACTTGTGGGCTTCTCGAACATGCTGCCCTTACAGTGGCTGGCAGTTCTGAGTGTACTTTGATATTCTGTAATCAAGAGTTCATTTCAAAAGCAGAAAAAGACAAAAAAAAATGCTAAAGCAAGGAAAAGTGTCACTGAAACATAAACTGAAGTTTATTGTTTTATATTTTTGTACATATGAGAAATTGAGGGAATAGTGTGTAACTGAAAGAAGGGTTAAAGCAACCGCACAGTCCTGGAGGAAAGAAACACAGTTTCTTGCCACCCTGTGGCAGCCCTGTTCCTGATCACATTTTTTCTCTCCAAACTCCTTTTCCTGTGATTCCTCCTGCCCCGTATTCTCATCTCATCTGATGCTCTGCAGCTAGGAATAGTGGTCTTCCTTGAATGGTGCTGGAGGGTGTAGGAAATGGGCCTTGACAGTAGAGGCTGAGAGGAATGAGAACTTAACTACATTCCTTTCCACAGATCGAATCCGTGAATAACACTGATGAAAGAATTTCAGTAGAGATGGGAAACAGGAATCAAAATGCCCTCCCTACATCTCCCACTCTGGATTTAATTTAATCTCAGGTCCAGTTCACATCTAAAATCTTGGTTTTAGAGTTGAAACCGACTTACTTCACACAATAACTCATCCAACTTTGTTTTTCTAAAAAGGAAAAAGATAAAAGACAAACAGGATGTTACTGCCTGAGGGCTGTTGACTGTTCACAGCAAAGGTGGGAGGCTGGTTCTCCAAATTCCCGACAGTGTTGTTCCCACCGCAGGACCCTCTCATTGATTTTCTTTCCTCAATGCCTTTCTCCTACCTTTCCGGTGTCTGCTTCCTCGTGGCTCTCCTCACACTCTATGCAGATTCTGGCCTCCATTCACTGGCATCCGGTGGCAGCAGAGTCTCGGTCTAGGGACTTGAACGTAAACCCTGATGGCAGAATGAAGGAGTAGCAAACATGCTCCCGGAGCCTCAGTGCTGGAGGGCAGCAGGGTGGATGCCGGGATGAAGTGGCTTCCGGTGCCACACAGTCATCCTTCAGCTCTCTTATCCGCTAGACACTTGTGTTGTTTAGGCTCCCAGGCAGTTGAGATCACCTCAGAGGGCCAAGCCATCATTTTCATCTCTCGAAAGATCGGGAAATGTGAGAACCCCTTGCCCCCCTGGACACATTGGGTGTGGTCTGTCGATCGTGCCGCGAACAGCAGAAGTGTTCGCAGTTTCACCTGTGGTTACTGCTGCTGCCCAGCACGGATGTTCAGCGTCCATGACCGAGATTGCTTCTCAGATGCCCCTGCTCTCATGCAGGACTCGGACCTGAAAGTGAGTCCAAAAAAGGAGGAATCCTAGAAAACAGCAGAAACTACCCCTCAACCGTGTTGCAAGTGAAATGTCCCTGACTCATACCACTTGCAAAGCTACGGGGAGCAGGTCCCCCAAAGCAGTTTCTTAAGCCTTGAGACTCTCCACGAGAAGAATTCCTGGGGTGCGGAACAGGAACCCCTCAGGCCCACTGGATGGTGGGTGGGAGGCGGGTCGGATGGTGACAGGCGGGGTAGAAAAGCGGGTGGGTGAAGCTGCGTGGTTGGGAGACTGCTCGTGGAGTCAGTGGGATACAGGCAGTGAAGAAGGTCCCCACTGCAAATGCAGTGTTCTCGCCTCGAAGCAAAGCGCAGCTCCAGGCAGCAGAGCTTGTGGCAGGGTAGGCAGACAGTGTGGAAACCCCCATTCTCTCAGCCTCCCCGCAGTCAAGGCGACGCTCTTTGGAGAGGCTGCCTCCCGGTTTGCCTCTGAGCAGTTGGGGAGATTCTGCTCCACGGAAAGGACCTCTCTCCTGAAGAGACAGAGCCTGTCGCCTCCACCGCAGTGTCCCTGAGGGCCCATTTCGAGCTTGGCCGAACTGGGGGACGAATGGAGGCTGCCCTGCAGTCCCGTATTGGCCACTGCAGCCTGTCTCTGTAACCTGTGTCAGCCGCTGCCTCACACAGGGCACGGGAAGCACGCACACACACCCAGAACTCTTCCTGGTAGAGATTCGCTGAGAGTCTGTCCTCGCCCAAGCTTTTTCGTGTGTCTGCGTGGCGATCCTTGGGACTGGAAAGAAGCAAGAGGGGGCTAAGTGTTGCCCTAAAAATACTTATCATTCTTTTGTTGTTAGGATCTGTTCTGGGGGAGGGTTGGGGGCGGGAGTAGCTTGACATTGTCTTGGTCAGTATTAACTCTCATTTAAACACACACAAAAAATAATAAATAAAAAATAAATAAGCAAAGTTTGAGAGAGTCCAATTGATTGGTAGGGCTTTAAAGTCATTGTCAACTGTTCTAAGAGTTCATTTCAGGTTTATAGCAAGTCTAGGATTTACACAAACTGCCCTGAATAACTTAAAGGAATTCCAAAGTGTACATTCTATAGCAGGGGTCCCCAACCTCCAGGATCTAATGCCTGATGATCTGAGGTGGAGCTGATGTAATAATAACAGAAATAAAAAGCACAAGAAATGGAATGCACTTGAATCATCCCGAAACCATCCCCCTGCCCTGGCCCATGGAAAACTTGTTTTCCACAAAACCAGTCCTTGGTACCAAAAAGGTTGGGGACAACTGTTCTATAGGATGTTATTAGGACTATCTCTCCTTTGTGCTCAGTCATGTCCAACTCTTTGCAACCCCATGGACTGTGGCCTGACAAGCTTCTCTATCCATGGAATTTCCCAGGCATGGAATTTCCTCCTCCAGTAGATCTTCCCAATCCAGGCACCAAACCCACATCTCTCCTCTCCTGCACTGGCAGGCAAATTCTTTACCACTGCACCACCTGGGAAGCCATAGAAAGGTACAAAAATAAAATGAGTTTGGGAAGACATGGGTTAAGGCAGTCCTTCTCAGAGCCTTTAATCAATCACTGTGGATTATGACTCTGAAAGAAGGAGTGAGAGAATTACATAATATACAATGTGTCTCAAACTCTTTTGACCAATATAACAGTTATCTATTTCCACAATAATTCTGGATGAGCCATTCTAAACTCAGTGGCTTAAAATAACAACTGTTTGTGCTCACAGACCAGCAGTTTGACTAAAATAGCTCTGATTCAAGTTGCAGGTCTATGGATCTGGAGTTCCATATTCCACTTGCTCTCCTCAGCCCAGAAGCCTTCTCCTTAGGCAATGGCAGAGGTTCAAATGACATAGTGAAAATGCATGTGATCTCTTGAGTCCCAGTCTTAGGATCATCACAGTGTCTCTCTAATCTATATTCAATGGGACAAAGCAAGTTCACACAACCAAGCCCAAAGTCAAGAGGTGATAAAATGTGCTCTGTCCATGATGACATCATTGCAAGGAAGTGGATCTGAAGAGAAGTAAAAGATCTGAAACCAACCATCCAACCTCTCATAATCACAGAACTCTTTGTTTATAGATCATCTCACGGCAGTAGGGTTCTACAGAACACACTTTCAGAAACACTGCAATATCTCGTTGGTGTGTGTGTAATGTTCCTGTTAGTGGGAACAAAACACAGCAACATCCTGAGATGAAGCCATCTGAGAAATGTTTTTAAATCTCACAATCTAAATGGACATCTGTTAGATTTCTAACAGGAAAGAATTCTTCCATCTAATGGGACTTTAAAATTTCTCCTACTGTCACAACTCACCAGGAACTCAACCCCAAAAGTGAATATGAACACAATATGTTCAGTTGAGAGACAGCACTTCTGGATAGCGCCATCCAGAACACTGTCAAGGCTTTGGAGGGAGACAGATCCTCCTATAGGAGTGGATGATTACGACTCACTTCTCAGAAGCTGTGCTCAAGTAAGTGTAAAGTCAAAGACCAAGTTGACAGCACGTGGATCTAGGAGAGAAGTGACATCCCAGCCCAGACCAGGATCCTCAGGAGAAAGCCACACTAGGTCTATGAACAGTCCCTTAATGTGGAGGAAGAGACCCCAGGATCCCTTGTGTGCCCTTGCAATCTATGCATACACATGTGGAGTAAATTGAATCTCATTTGCATCAGCATGTGTGGTCTATCATCTCATTCATTTCTTTCATTATTTTTATAAGACCAGAATCAATAGACCACACCAAAAATTTCTGACCCAGATGATAAGCATAGTCAGAAGTCTGTGTCCTTCTGGGACAAAACACAGTGGGACAAAATCAGGTCAGCAGCAGCTCCTACACTAACCACCAGCTCAGTTTCCAGCTCAGAAAAAAAGGCAGTAATATCGAGGGGCCAGTTTTTAACTCTGAATCCCAGCTCCCCTCCTGCTCTTTAAAAGAAGTAATACCATCAAAAGAACTCACAGTTTAGGGTAACAGCCACATGGGACTCTATTCTACTTCACTGCTTATTGTCTATTTAACTTTAAGCTCACTTTCTTTATTAGCAAAATGGTCTGTGCACATTCCAACATTGTCACAAAAATAAATGTATGTAATGACACTTTTCAAAGTTATATAAAAGTGCCACCATAATGTTAGATAAGGTCACATATCCACCATCAACATCTATGGAACTGTCAAACATAAGCAAAGGTACAATGAAATATCATTTGGTGATATTTTCCTGAATAGTGGACTCTCATACAGGCCTTTTAGTTACCAATGCCAAGTAAAACACAATGCATCATATTGGGCTATTTTTTTTTTAATGGTTTCTTCACTTTTACAATCTGGCTACAACAAAAAGATTTATTCATCCCTCATTTAGAGTACACAATCAGATAGAATTTGATTGTCATCATCGTTACCAATCACTGGAAACAAAGATTTGGAGTGGCAAATATTATTACAGAGGCCCCTGTTTTTTTTTTAAGAGAGATGCTTCCAGTTAAGAACTATAAGACAAGCTATCCTTGAGTTTACGTGGAAAAGACTCAAAATCTTGTCAGGAACAGAAAAGTTGAACAGAGAAATAAACTTCAAGAATTTAACTTGGAGAAAATGTAAGGTTTACAAACTCACAGTGGACTACATTTTTATATTATCAGAGAAACAGGATATGCTTGTCAACAAGGGTATTGCCGTAGAAGTTTTGATAACAGGTAAGAACCAACCTAAGAGATAGATCAGGTGGTTGGTTTCTTTTCTTTCTTCTCAAAGATGTTGTGATGAAATCTTGCTTATCACACTTACTAACAATCCTTTCATCCTTCTAAAATCTTGGCCACTATGTCTCCCACTTTAAATTCTCTTAAAGTTCTCTTCCAATTCTTTTTCTCATATTCATTCCTTTGGTTTTCTATGAGAGATTTTAGGGCATGTACTGTTGATGCTAAAACTGAAACTCCAATACTTTGGCCACCTCATGCGAAGAGTTGACTCACTGGAAAAAACTCTGATGCTGGGAGGGATTGGAGGCAGGAGGAGAAGGGGACGACAGAGAATGAGATGGCTGGATGGCATCACCAACTCTGTGGACATGAGTTTAAGTGAACTCCGGGAGTTGGTGATGGACAGGGAGGCCTGGCGTGCTGTGATTCATGAGGTTGCAAAGAGTCGGACATGACTGAGTGACTGAACTGAACTCATTGAAAGGCAACACTTTTTTTTTTTTTTTTTTTTTGGCATACAGCACTAGCTCTAAGGTCACTTCCAGTTCTAAAATGCATAATCAGTGACACTACACATGTTTTTTAGAAGTCTGACCTGTTGAATTTCTGAGTGAGTTTCTTTAATCTTTCAAGTTTTTCTGATTTTTCTAATTTAATGTGTAGATACATGACATTTCATCACATCACTCTGACCACTCAGATTACAGGAGGAGGAAAGACTGTAAAAGGCACTGTAACTCCCATCATCTCACTTGTGGACTACTCACTACAAGCCAGGCCTGGTTTAAATGCTTTTGCATATGTCATCCCCATGAAGACGTCCAGCATCCAGCAGAGGGAATTATTATTGACAAACCCTCACTTTACAGAAGGAGCAGTTGAGGATTAGAGACATTAAGGAACCTGCCCAAGGATATATGCCTAATAGTAAATGACAACACTGGAATGGAATTGGGGCTGCCTGTCTTCAGAACCCCACGAGGCTCTCTCAGGCAAGAAGTGGTCCAGTCTCAGCTTTATAAAAGCCAGCTTCTTTGCTAAATAGCAACTGAGGCCAGTAGATTTGATCAAAGAGAAAACATGAAGCTCAAGCAGTTTTTCTGGGTTGAGTTAATAGGGGTTCTTTTTGTGGTTTGGTTTTGTTTGCTTTGTTGTTGGTTTTTGTTTTTGTTGGTGGTGGTGGTTTGGTTTTTCGGTCTGGCTCTTTTTTGGAGATTTAATCACTGCGGATGCTGATTGCAGCCATGACATTAAAAGATGCTTACTCCTTGGAAGGAAAGTTATGACCAACCTAGATAGCATATTAAAAAGCAGAGACATTACTTTGCCAACAAAGGTCCATCTAGTCAAGGCTATGGTTTTTCAAGTGGTCATGTATGGATGTGAGATTTGGACTGTGAAGAAAGCTGATTGCCAGAGAATTGATGCTTTTGAACTGTGGTGTTGGAGAAGACTCTTGAGAGTCCCTTGGACTGCAAGGAGATCCAACCAGTCCATTCTAAAGAAGATCAATCCTGGGTGTTCATTGGAAGGACTGATGCTAAAGCTGAAACTCCAATACTTTGGCCACCTCATGCGAAGAGTTGACTCACTGGAAAAGACTTTGATGCTGGGAGGGATTGGGGGCAGGAGAAGCGGACGACAGAGAATGAGATGGCTGGATGGCATCACCGACTCGATGGACATGAGTTTGAGTGAACTCCGGGAGTTGGTGATGGACAGGGAGGCCTGGCATGCTGTGATTCATGGGGTCGCAAAGAGTCGGACACAACTGAGCGGCTGAACTGAACTGAACTGAAGCTGGTTAAGCTAAAGTTCCTAAAAAAGGACTAACTCCTTGGAGACGTTGTAAGTTTCTTCTTTCCTCCTCCCCTCCTTCCTTCCTTCTCTTTTAACCCTTGGGACATCAGCAAACATTTGTTGAAATAAAAACAATCTCGGATTTCTGTTCCTTCACACTTTAGCTGAAAACATTCAGAAATGTTCACAGGAACTTATGTGACTATCAGAGTGACATAACACAAGCTCCGCGAGAGCAGAGATGTTTTAATATGTCATTCCCTACAGCATTCCAAGCTCCTAGACCAGGCGCCAAGCACACAGCAGGCTCTCAATAAAGACGCTGATTGGATGAAGCCAACTTTAAGTGGCAAGTGTGAGCCGGCCCTCTGAGGCTCCGGGCTGCTTCTTGATCCTGACACTCCCTTTAGAAATGGAGACGGGGTGGGCTCCCTACCTGTTTTAGACCATGCTCTGGGTTCCAGAACCTCCCTCTCCTCCCCCACCTCTCCGCAACTGGAAGCAGCTGCGCGCGGTGTGGCCACCAGAGCTCGTCTGCTAGGACTCCAGGCTTGCTGAGAAGAAGGGGGTTCGAGGGGAGGAGAGAGAGCACTCAGGTTTCCGCGGGGCCGGAGCTCCAGGGCCGGGGCGGCAGCACTGGGCCCGCCGGGGGCTGGGGGCCCGCGCGGGGGACCGACAGGCCGGAGTCCACCCGCCGCTCCTCCCAGGGGCGGGTTGACCGACAGGTGTCGCTGAGCATCTTCTCTCGACCCCCGAGGTATAGAGTGGGTTTCTGCGGAGGCGCCGGCGGGACGGAGCGGAGAAGGGCGGGTGGCCAGTGGGTTTCATACACAGGAAAGAAAATGGAAACACAGATGGGAAAAGAAAGGCAGAACGGCTTTCAGAGAAGCAGCAGCCGCAGCTCAGAAAGCTGGAGCGCGCGGAGTTCACGCATCCGGCGTCTTTCCGAGAGGAAAAATGCTGAATCAGTACCGCGAAGGCGAGGCATGGATCGCTGGGTTGCTGCTGCTGCTGCTGCTAAGTCACTTCAGTCGTGTCTGGGTTATGCTTCCCTAATCAGGGATGCAGGGTGCCTTTCCTAAACTAAAAAAGCCAGAGTTCCTCACCCAAGTTGATGCCCTCGCCCCCTCACCCCATACCGTGTTCGCGCCTCTGGTCTCTTGGTTAATCTTGCATTACTCATCTGTCACATGGCGCGTGCAAGGTTGTCAGAACTCTGCCGATGCCCTTAGGAAGTTAGTAGCTGTCAGGGAACCGCAGAGAGCGGGGAGTAGGGAATGTGGACTTTTGCACATCAGCCCAGAACTTCTCAGAGTCCTTGAGAAATTCTTTCTAAAAGTTCTTTCTTTAGCAATGAAAGAGAAATGCACTCTCTTAAACTTCTTAGTAAGGTTTTGCCCCAAAGTTTTATATCTTTATTTGTAGTGGAACTTATTAAAAGGCCCCTGAAGCTACTACTAAAAAAAACAGGCATAAACGTGCAATTGTCTTTATTTCCTGTATGCACAGAAATTTCACTGAACTTAGCTCTGTGCAAATGTGGGAGCCAGGTGTTTTCCATGAATGTTTTCTAATTTTTCTAATGTTGCATTTTCTATTTAACCTGTTTCCTAGCATAACTTGTGGGTAGAGATGTGGAAAGGGGGTACCACCTGACTCGTATGACAGGATGGGTAGCCCACTATTTGTTTTTCATTTGGATCATGACATCTGTTTTATGTCACTTGGCCTTTTGCAGAGCAGACATGCCCTCATCTATTGTCTCATGGCTATGACAAGAGAGTTACAAGGTCAGGATTGCTTGAATCCTAGCCTAGCACAGCTTGTTAAACTGCACAGAGTAATATATTCCGAGAAAAGAGCTTGGCTAATAAAGAACCATCAGTGTGCAGCCCACCCAGTTTCTGAAATATTAACGTTGATTGTTAAACAGAAATTGAGATTGAGTAGGAAAACCATCAGGCACTTTAAAGAGGAACCTGGTATAGTCCTATGAGTCCAAGAGGCTACGAGGGAACAAATTTCATGTTTAGTGTCAGCCTGCTTTCCTCAAACCCCAGAAGTGGATTTGGGGAGAGGATCACTGCAATCTAGTGATAAGTCTAGCATCTCGTTAGAGTTGAGCCTGTACCTCTTAACACAAGTAATGGGCTAAATGTGAAAGGTGCAGCAATTGTTCCACCAGACATCAAATTTCCCAGTTAACTAGATTGGCCCCAGAGTACAATATGGGGGTTCCCTCTACAGAACCTTTGAAAACCAGTGATCTACAGAACCTTTGAAAACCACTTTGATCCAGTGGTCAGGGCAGTGTCTGGTCAGAGGCCCTAGGTGCCCTGGGAAGGAGAGTCTCAGCTCCCAGTCCACAAAGGACAAGTGATGAGACATGCCCCGAAGACACTGGGACACTTCTACCTGTCACCATGACACTCCCTCCTGCATTCCACCTTTAAGGAAGCAAGGTTTTCAGTTACCTCGCGTCCCACACTCACCCACCCCCAATCCCCTCTGCATTTATTTTTAACATTCTGATCCTCAGAAGTGAAATGAAATAAATACAGGTGGGGGAAATTGGAGAGAGCAGGAAATGGGGAAAGAGGGTGGAAGACTTGTTCATGCCTCAGGCCTGAGGAAAAGAAAGAACTTTTGTCAAGAGCCTACTCTGCTTTAAGCAATGTTTGGGTGCTTCATTGCATTAAACCCCCACAAGTGCGATGATAGAGAGTATCATTCTCCCACTTCACCAATGGGGAAAGCACAGGTGGGAAAATGAGGCTCAGAGAGGTTGCTGACTACTTGAAGTCACAGAGCTAGAAAGTGACAGGGTTCGGATTAGGCCCTAAACTGTCTGATTCCTCCAGGAAGGTAGCATGCTTGACCTGTGAGGCTGGAGGAGGAAAGCCACATGCCTCTGTCCTCCCTGTGTGTCTAGCTCCTGGCTACCCTGAAGAGGGGAACTTGGAATAAAATGATCAAAAGCTGTGCCCCAGGGATACCTGGGTCTCTTACAGAGGTGCTGGGCCTCGCGGATGGTCTGTTCCCCTTCTCGCCCCGTCCTCTAACTCCCTGTCTACACTCTCTCATTTCTCTGACCCCACACTAGGGGTCAAATGCTAGGGAACCCCAAATGCTAGGGTTTCAGAGCCATTGACATGTATCCTTTCTCTCACTGGGATACCATATTTTCACACCATACCTGGGTTTCTTCTTTCTATCCCACGCTAACAGAATTGGGGATGTTATAAAGATCCCTTGACCAATCCTGGTGTCTCAGTGATTCCCTGGGTCCAGCAAAGGGACTGAGTTTCCAGAGCCTTGAAGACAAGGGCTAACACCCCAAAATACGGACTCATTTTCCACTCTACCTTCATTGGCCAAGCAGCTGCCAAGAATAAAGGCCGCATCTCCCAATACCTGGCAAACAAATACAGTATTGTCTTATGAATCGATTGCTTCTCTGAGGTGCCCACCAGTGTTTTGGGGGAGAAGCTTCGAGAACAAGTTGAGGAGCGGCTGTCCTTCTATGAGACTGGAGAGATTCCCCGAAAGAATCTGGATGTCATGAAGGAGGCAATTGTTCAGGCAGAGGAAGTGGCTGCTGAGATTACTAGGAAGCTTGAGAAACAGGAGAAGAAACGCTTGAAGAAGTTCAAAAAGGCTGACTACAATTGCCCTGGTTTCTTCAGAAAATAGTAGTGCCCTGGAGGAGTGTGAGGAGACAAGCTGATGCTGCTGCTAAGTCACTTCAGTCATGTCCGATTCTGTGTGACCCCATAGACGGAAGCCCACCAGGCTCCCCTGTCCCTGGGATTCTCCAGGCAAGAACACTGGAGTGGGTTGCCATTTGTGAAAGACCCAAAAAGAAGAAAAAGCAAAAGCCCCAGGAGGCTCCTCAGGAGAATGGAATGAAAGACTCATCTGTCTCTTTTTCCAAACCCAAGAAAAAGAAATCTTTTTCCAAGGAAGAGCTACTTAGTAGTGATCTTGAAGAGACAGCTGGCACTGGAAGTCTTCCCAAGAGGAAGAAATCTTTTCCCAAGAACCAGTGACCCTAACGAGTCAAAACAAAAGGGTCCCCAAGAAAAAGCGGAAATTGTCTTCCAAGGGGGAGCCACTCAGCAGTGGACCTGAAGAAGCTACTGCCAGCAAGAGCAGCAGCTCCAAGAAAAAAAAAAAGCTCCAAAAGTTATCCCAGGAAAGTTAGAATTGGCATCTTCCTAGTGGGGCATAACTTACTGAGGTATTCCCTATCCCATCCCCTAAAGCCCAATAAAAATTTAAAAAATAACAAAGATCCCTTGAAATATAGCAGCAGATGCATGTCTAAGGCCCAAACTAAGTGTGGTTTTAAGGTCTGCAGAGTGTAGGGATCCCCTACTTAGGGTGGGAAGCCTGAGAGGGTAGATGACTGGAGAAGCTTAGGCAGACTCGGGGGTCTCTGTCTTTGGAAAGGGCAGAAGGAAATGGAAAGGGAGGCGATGGAGAAGGAAAGAGAGAGTGGTTCTGATGCAGGGATGACTTTATGATTATAGAGAAGTTTTTAAAAATTAGATTCAACTGTGTAAAAATTAATGTTGACACAATGAGTCTTTTAAAAATTTCCTGTGACTTAGAGCTAATTACCATGCATCACAGTAACAGCTGTATTTCATTAAATTTCAGAATAACTTAGGTACATTTTATTTACTTAATAAAACTCTTAACTCTTTCTATATACTCAAGTAAAATAGAGTGGCTCACAGATCCAAGTATTTGGCATGATTACTGATTGCAATAAACACACACACAAACATACATACAAATATACCCACGCACTTCCATACAAAAGCAACCTGTTTCAGTGTGCCCTGACTAGCCCTGACAACCAGATGTTCCCAGGTAAGGTGACCTCTCCTTAGCATGAGAACAGTTCAGATTTGGTAGAGGATGATGGAGTATACTGACCTTCCTTTGGTCCATCTCACTCATCCGCGTAGGAGAGTTTGTGGGAGAGTGTGAGGAAAACTCATACACCTGAAAACTAGTATTTAACAAAGCTCCACAGTTGATTGAATAAAGCTTGCCAGTGTGCTTTTAGAATGCTTGCTTTCTCATTAATTTATAGACAAACAATAAAACATAATAATCAGTTTATAAGTTGAAATTATCAGATTAATCAAAATGTATACCAAATGTAAGCCACTATATTCATATGAGACTATTTAACGCTAGCAGATTTTCAGCAACGGACTCTCTTCTTAAAATAAAAAGCTTATAGATTAGGTGGGCAAAGAGTCAAGTGATTAAATATATATATTAATATATTTTTTTAATTGAACTGTTTTGCCAAGAAAGAACATAAATTTTTCAGAAATTTTCTTCTTTAATCTTTTTTAGGATTATACCCAAAAAAATCCTTTAAAAGGATATGAAAAAAGAGATAAACTGAGGCAAGCTAAAAATGATATGAGATAGGTTGGAATTATATTAATTAAATTAAATTAATAGCAATATAAATAATTATTGTATGTTATCAAGGACATTTTCTCTAATCAGCTTTCTAAGGCAGCTCTGTCCAACAGAAAAATGAGCCACCAACGCAAACCACATATGTAATTATAAATTTTCTAGTAGCCACATTTAGAAAGCCAAAAGGAACAGGTAAGATTAATTTTAATTTATTAATTTTAATAATATATTATATTAAAATGATCATTTCCATATGTAATCAACATAAACTTGTAATTAAGGCACTGATTTTTTTTATACTTAGCCAAATTCAAAATGTTGTGTATGTTCTATATTTACAGTGCATCTCAATTCAGACAAGCCATTTTTCATGTGTTCAATAAGCCACATGTGGCTAGTGGCTGCTGAGATGCTAGGGAAAGGTCAATTTCACATGCATACTGTGCTACTATATTAGGTGACAGGGAAAAATTGATGAATAAAACATGACTCCTGTCCTCAATGAAGGCAAAGTGTAGGAAGTCTTCTGAGGTAGGAATCTTCCTAGGGGGTCCAGGACTATTACCCAATATGTACCTTTCTCCAAATTAGAGACTCTCTCCTTCCCCAAGTCACTTCACTCCCATCTGTCAGAAAATGAATGTAATATGCTGGTTCTATTAAAATAAGATACTTTACTGCCACCAATCAAAAAATATTTTTATAAATATATAAACCTATGATGCCTACAAAGTAAATGAAACACCCTCCCCTAGATTCAGGGCTTCCCTGGTGGCTCAGACAGTACAGAATCCACCTGCCGTGCTGGAGACCTGGGTTTAATCACTGGATTGGGAAGATCCCCTGGAGAAGAGAATGGCAATCCACTCCAGTATTTTTGCCTGGAGAATTCCATGAACAGAGGAGCCTGGTGGGCTACAGTCCTTGGGGTCGCAAAGAGTCAGACATGGCTGAGAAACTAACACTACAACACTACAACAAAACATTATCTAAGTCTCAGTTACCCCCATACTTTGAGATAGGTACTGCTCTTATTACTCTTTTACCAAGGGGGAAACTGAGACTTAGATTCCTCAACTGAAGTTACACATTGCAAGTGGCAGAATGCAGTACAATTTATATAACCATAAACCCTTATATATTAGGATGTAACTCCAGGAAGTAGAAATCTTATTGGTTTTGTTCTTTGCTATAGACACTGTAATGTTTTGTTGAGTGAATGAATGACTTAAAGTTGAGCATACCTAATCATTAAAATAGGGATTGCCCAAAGACAGGTTCAGTAGAATGGGAGGAGATGAGTGGATCAGGTGAAAAGTAATGAGATCTCCCAGCTAGTTGGGCCACAACTTGGAGAGAAAATCTACACACTGGACCTCATAGGTATGTGTGCATGTGTATATAGACAGGGTGGAGGCAGGTATATACAATTGTTTTATTTTGTGCTTTGTGGCTATTAAAGCATTCTTAATGATTTTACGACTTGTTAGCAGCAGATTTTTTTCCCCAGATGATTTTTTTCTGATATTTAACTTGAAAATAGTAACAGGTAGCCATAAAGCTGGTTCATTAGATTCATGACTATGGTTACTGAAAAATAGTTGTGGATTATTATTTCAGGATTTATTTCTAAAAATAATCAAAATCGTGTGAAATTGTTATTCAGATGTAAATAAACTCATCATCTGTTCTTTTGATTTATTCTCCACATCATGCTCCTCTTTGTCATGTACATATTCTTATCACTTTTCAGACTTCTTAACACTTTCTTTTTTCTTTAAAAAAGTCTAATTTCCTTGAAACTCATTCCTCGTTTTGCTTGTCCTAGTCATCATGAATAAATCGTGTATGTATGAAGATGTCAGTGTATATAGATGAACGATGTGTATCAGAATACATTAAACTGACACTGTCAGTCTTCTTTCAACCCCAACCTCACAAGCATAAATTTCCTTTTTTTTTTTAAGAAAAAAAATTCTTACAAAACGACATTCTCAACTACTTAAGACCAGTTTTCTGGGGTTATATTCCAAGTCAGTGTCAAAACTTGTGATTTAATAAATGAGAAAGTTTTCTACCCAGAAAAGTTTCAAGAGGAAGTATTGATTACCTGGGTGGATGGAGTCACTCCAGAGGTACCACGTGAAGAAAGAAACAGATAGTGCAGTATGTTTCCTGCAAAAAAGTGTTTAAGTTAGTCTTATTTAAGTATTGAATTTTTTTTTTTTTTTTTTTGGTTGCACCACGTAGCATGCAGGATCTTAGTGCCCTGACCAAGGATAGGACCCAAGTCCCTTGCAGTGGAAACATAGAGTCTTAGCTGCTGGACTGCCGGGGAATTCCTTAAGCGTTGGTTTTTGTTGTAATATTAGAGGGAGCCTACCTGGATAAAAATGGCCCTTAGATATAATGAAATAATATTTAACAATTGAGACACTGTTTATATAAAAAGTTCTTTAAAATAACCTCCTGAGTAAATAATAATAATATTTAAAATATGAACAATTTAAAAATAATGCTTAAAAGTTTACAACAGCTAATATTTACCAGCCATCGGTGAATTCATATTTTATTGCTAAATATTTAACTAATGAGTAGTGTCTATTAAGGACAGGAATATAAGTATATGTTACTTTGTGAACCTTGTGAAACACTAAATATTACTGGACACTAGCTTTTCATGTTTGGCTGTCATGTACCTGGAGGGCAAGCAGACCACCATCTGCAATAACTAACAAGACAAGATAAAGAACAAGGAGCTTTTTTTCCTTGATATGAATTTATTATTCAACTGATGAATTTCTGAAGTTTGAAATTAAGTGAATTGATCAAGTAAGAAATTTCTTAAAAATATGACAGATTTACAAAAATTTTACTTAGAATTTTCACAGATGCCTCAATTTGCCTTTACTTAGAATTCTAACATTTACAGCAGATGCTAAGTATTTGGTTATGATTGACAACAGGAAAACAGTCACAGCCAAGATACCAGGGCTCTTTCTCAGTTATATTTTTACTGATATAAGTGAAAATTTTAGATTAAAGGTTGAAGTTTACTTTCAGAGCTCTTTCTACACATAGTATTATTTCCAGATAACTTCCTTCCCCACTCTCTGAAGTCCTCATCTTCCTCAGAGAAGTTGAGAGCTGGGAGATAAAATAAAGCAAGAGGTACAGAGAGATAGAAGGGTGAAGATGAAGAGATTTGAGTTGTGATTTAATTAGCCCAGGAGTTGTCACTAACATTTTTAACATTTGTTAAATGTTTTAAAAAATTAATGTATAGCCATATAGATTACACTCCCAAATTTTAGATGTGAGACTGTTAGTCTTGGAAACACACAGTGTGAATGTTGTCTAAAACTTGGGGACTTACATTCCTGTAGATTCTATTTGGAGGAGAGATATTGAAATACATAAATGACTTGGGAGATGATATATACGCTATACATAATTCATTGGAAAAAGTTTGCATATGTCTTAAACTTAAATCACTGTTTCCAAAAGTACATATGTTTGCCAAGCCTATTAATTTGAATATATAATCCATATTTTCTTTTTTAACTTTGTGAAAATGCTAAAAAGAAGTTGTCATGAAAGTTAAATTTTCACCTCTTATCTTGAACGCTAGATTTTTGTGTATCTCCTCAAATCACTCTTAAACATCATATTTTTTCATGACCTAGTAACAGAATAAAAACTGGAATAAACTAATCATCTTGACTTTTTCAAATAGCCACGTTTGTTGTTTTACAGACAACATGAGGTCACTGAGTGTGACTGTTTTTCTGCATGATATTCTTCAGAGTTCAGTCAGTCATATATAACTGTTTTGCCTGAAAATACTTCTTTTGCTAAGTTTTTGCATATATTTTGGAATCAAATTTCAGCATAACAAAAGCCCAAAGTTCACATTTATATTAGCTGATTTTTAAAGTTTGAAGTAACTGAATAGAAAAGTGGGAAAATTAAGATGAAAATAGGTACTAACATTAAAAAAGAAGAATGAACATAAATTTAGGTTATTGCCTTGAAACTACATGGTCGATGTCAGGCTGGTTTGTAAAAACTATTTTTACTATCAATATTACCTGCAGAGCCATATACAAAACCCTCTCTTTAGTGGTGACCATCAATCCGACTTTTCCAGTTATCGCTTCTTTGCTTTTCTTTATATTTTTACTGTTACTATATGTACCTGTGGAAAATTATGAAAGAGATGGGAATACCATATCACCTGACCTGCCTCCTAAGAAACCTGTATGCAGGTCAAGAAGCAACAGTTAGAACTAGACACACAACAGACTGGTTCCAAATCAGGAAAGGAGTACATCAAGGCTGTATGTGGTCATCCTGCTTATTTAACTTATATGCAGAGTACATCATGAGAAATGCTGGGCTGGATGAAGCACAAGCTGGAATCAAGACTGCTGGGAGGAATATCAATAACCTCAGATATGCAGATGACACCACCCTTATGGCAGAAAGCAAAGAGGAATTGAAGAGCCTCTTGACAAAAGTGAAAGAGGAGAGTGAAAAAGCTGGCTTAAAACTCAACATTCAGAAAACTAAGATCATGGCATCCATTCCCATCACTTCATGGCAAATAGATGGGGAAACAGTGGAAACAGTGACAGACTTTATTTTCTTGGGCTCCAAAATCACTGCAGATAGTGACTGAAGCCACGAAATTAAATGTCGCCTGCTCCTTGAAAGAAAAGCTATGACCAACCTAGATAGCATATTTAAAAGCAGAGACAACACTTTGCCAACAAAAGTCCATATAGTCAAAGCTATGGTTTTTCCAGTAGTCATGTAAGGATGTGAGAGTTGGGCCATAAAGAAGGCTGAGCACCAAAGAATTGATGCTTTTGAACTGTGGTGTTGGAGAAGACTCTTGAGAGTCCCTTGGACTGTATCCAACCAGTCCATCCTAAAGGAGATCAGTCCTGAGTGTTCATTGGTAGGATTGATGTTGAAGCTGAAACTGAAATACTTTGGCCACCTGATACAAAGAGCTGACTCACTGGAAAAGACCCTGATGCTGGGAAAGATTGAGGGCAGGAGGAGAAGGGGACGACGGAGGATGAGATGGTTGGATGGCATCACCAACTCAATGTACATGGGTTTGGGTGAACTCCGGGAGTTGGTGATGGACAGGGAGGCCTGGCATGCTGTGGTTCATGGGTTCGCAGAGTCGGACACGACTGAGCAACTGAACTGAACTGAATAACATAGATTAGTTTTGCCTGTGTTTTAAAATTCTACCTAAGTGGAAGCATACTATATAAGCTTTTGCTTTTTACCCAATCTTAAATTGTTAGACTCATTCATGTTATTGTGTCTGTATATATTGTATCTGTTATATATTGTATCAGTTCCCTTCTAGTGCTGTACAATATTTCATTATGTCAATGTATCACTTCTGGTAACCATCATTTTACTCTCTGTTTCTATAAGATCAGCATTTTTATATTCCACTTGTTGATGAGAACATACAGTATTTGTCCTTCCCATCTTTTTTCACTTAGCACAATGCCCTTGACGCTCATACATGTTATCACAAAAGGCAAGATTTCATTCTTTTTTATGGCTCAATATTATTCCTGTGTGTTTGTGTATCACATTTTCTTTTTCCCATCAGTGCACACTGAGACTATCTCCACGTCTTGGCAAATGTAAATAATGCTACAATGAACATAGGAGTACACATATCTTATGATACTGATGTATTCATTTCCTTCAGATGTATACCCAGGAGTGGTACATTAAAACTAGTAGTTCTAGTTTTTAATTTTTTGAGGAAAGTCCATTCTGATTTCCACAGTGGCTGCACTAAGTTACATTCCTACCAATAGTGCAAAATGATTCACTTTTCTCCACACCTTTGACACTTGTTCTTTTTTTTATAATGGCCATCCAAACAGGTATGAGAAGATAACTCATTGTAGTTTGATTTGCATTTCCCTGACAGTGAGTTTTGTTGACATCTTATCATATACCTGTTGGCCATTTGTATGTCTCCTTTGGAAAAAATGTCTATTCAACTCCTTTGTGCTTAGTTGCTCAGTTGTGTCCAACTCTTTGCAACCCCATGGACTGTAGTGCACCAGGCTCCTCTGTCCATGGGGATTCTCCATGCAAGAATACTGGCGTGGTTTGCCATGTCCTCCTCCAGAGGATCTTCCCAACCCAGGTACCAAACCCAGGTCTCCCACATTGGAGGCAGATTCTTTACCATCCGAGACAATTGGATTGCCTGTATTTTTCTAGTGAGTTGTATAACTTCCTTATGTATTTTGGATATAAATCACTTATCAGATGGATGGTTTGAAAATATTTCTCCCATTTAGTAGGTTGTCTTTTGATTTTGCTGATTATTTCTTTTGTTGTACAGACTCTTTTTAGTTTGATGTAGCCCCATTTGTTTATTTTTGCATTGGTTCCTTCATTTTGATGTCATGTCCAAAAAAATCATTGCCAAGACAACTGTCAATGGACATTTTCCCTGTGTTTTCTTCTTTTAGTTTTATAGAGTATGGTCTTACATTTAAGCTTTGAATGCATTTAAATCAGCATATAAGCAATGCTTGTGTCTTTGCATGCTTGCTGGTCATTGCCCTCAAAAATATTTTGAAGATTTTCTGATACTTTAGGATAGCTGTTTTTCCCTTTGGAAAGGATTTGCATTTCTATCTACCTGGTATCTAGGGGGCTTTGCAGACCTGGACCACCTAAGATTAAGTTCAAGCCTTGAGAGTCCATGGCCTGCCTACTCATGGTATAAATCTGCAAGGATTCTTCTGGAGCTTCCTGGTGAAAATCTGCTTCTCTTTTTCTTCTCTCTCTCCTCTCCATTCCAAAGTCACTAAGGCAGCTCTCTCAGAGTTCCCAATGGTTGTGGAGGTAAGAAAGGAAACTGTAAATCAGGTTCATTCATAGCTAAGGATGTTGCCCCTGGGGCTCCAGCTCAGAAGGGTTCTTCTGCAAACTTTCCCACCTTCAATAGTCTGAGAGCCTTGATGTCCCTCTGGACAAAATACAGACATTCAGTTCAGTTCAGTTCAGTTCAGTCTCTCAATCATGTCTGACTCTCTGAAACCCCATGAATCACAGCACGCCAGGCCTCCCTGTCCATCACCAACTTCCGGAGTTCACCCAAACTCATGTCCATAGAGTCGGTGATGCCATCCAGCCATCTCATTCTCTGTCGTCCCCTTCTCCTCCCGCCCCCAACCTTTCCCAGCATCAGAGTCTTTTCCAGTGAGTCAACTCGTCGCATGAGGTGGCAACCAGAGCTCAAATTGTTGTGGCATTAAGCACCTTCTGGAGAAAGATAGCCTTGATGATTCAATATTCCTCTTACCTTGTAGTTACTGGATCTCATCTAAAAACTAGCCAAGGAGGGCCCACTAATTTTTCAGATCTTGAGTATTTTTAAATTGCTGTACACACACACACCCATACCCATATATACATTTTGCTCATAATATTTTATTACTTTCAGTGAGAGGGTTAGTCTGAGTTACTCAGTTTACTATTACCAGAAACAACACTTAGATGGCATTTTTTAAGTGTCTTTTATCAAGACGGTTGACCAAGCAAATAACTTCCTAACTCGATCGGTTGTTTGTTTACTTTTTATTTTCAGGTTGGTTGCTGGACATTTTTTCCTGTGCCATAATTCTTCTTTAAACATGGACCCCTGAGTTGCTACAACACTTCCCTTCTCACACTGTCCTTTACTGATCTAACTCTTCCTCATCCCTCAAGACAGGCCAGGAATCATCTTGGGAAGTCTTATACCACTGCTCTTCTAAGCAATCAGAGTTGGAGTCTCCCATTCATTTTTATCAGAGATAGAGAAGATATACTTAACAACCTAGGCACTGTGGGGGTTCTAGCCAATACAACTGACGTGCAAGTCAGTAAGAACAGATGCCAGCTGTAAAAAACCAGTACCAGTGTGTTCTGAGTAAATATTAGCTGTGATTGAAGCATGTACTACAATCAGGTGGAAAAAAACGTGCACACTGTTTCCATACCTCCTCTGGTAATTCATCACATCATATGGACAGGAAGCAATAATACTCACCCTGGAATCTTATGTTGCATGAATTCTTGGTGCAAAGAAATCCCCAATAAATATTTTTGGAATTAACAAAAATTTATATGGAAGGAATTACCTCAAAATTTCATTAAATAAATCACATTCTATTCTTTCACAGCTTTAACTACTGGGAGTTCATGGACAGTGAATTTATTTCACTCATCCTGTTGTAACACCTCTGCTGAACTTTTGAACAAATCATGGAATGGAGAGTTCACTTATCAAACCCTCAGCATGGTGGATACTGTCATCCTTCCTTCCATGGTTGGGATTCTCTGTTCAACAGGGCTGGTTGGCAATATCCTCATTGTATTCACTATAATAAGTTAAGGGCTTCTTTTTCTTTTCCATAATTAACTTTGTTCTATACTTCCTAAATGAATCCTTTCTCCCTTGTAGAATTTTTCCTAGTGAAATCAGATTTTGGAAACATTTGTTTAAGATACTTAAAGAGGATCTATAGATATTTTCATCATGTAAATATTTTCATCAAGTAAACGCTGAGTCACAGATTTCAAAATGAAAAAATCCTAGGCCAATGCTAACTGCTGAGTCAGTCAATTTTTAGAGCAGCAATTCTTATTCTTAGCCACATATTAGAACCATGATGGAGCTTTTAAAAATCCTAATACATAGTTTTTCTCCCAAACAAATTAACTCTGAATCTCAGGCAGTAGAGCCCAGGCAAGGATTGAAACTATTTCAAGGCAACGATTTTATTTTCTGGCAATAAGAGTTATCCTAAGAGGCTGATCTGGTTTGGATGGTAAAAGAGACTCTTATGCACTCATTTGGGAAAGAGAGAGACTCTACCCCAATCACCCAAACATTCAGGCAGTCATGCGTGGTGGGCTGTTCCCTGCAATACAGACCACCCCAGTGTGGGCCAAGCTGAGAGGCATCTGCTCCCTATCACCTCCTGCCTTTCTGTCACAAACCCCACTTAATTCAGCTAATTTTCTGCTTCCTCTCAAACCTACAGCATAAGGTTTAACTTGGAGCATGAAGAACAAGTTACAGTTGGACCCCGGTATCCATGGGCTCAGTATCTGCAGGTCCCACACCTGAAGATTCAAGCAATTTCAAAAATATCTTGAAAAAAATTCCAGAAAATTCAAAAAAAGCAAAACTCGAATTGACCGTGCTCTGGCAGCTATTTCCATAGCATTTACATTGTATTTATTACTGTTTACATAGTATTTTCATAGGATTAGATACTATAAGTCATCTAGAGATGACTCAACATATTAGGGAGAATGTGTGTTGGTTATAAAGAACACGGCACCATTTTATATAATCGACTTGAGCACCTTCAGATGTTGGTATGGGGGGTGGGTGCGGTGGATGTCCTAGAAATGATCCCTTGTGGATATAGAGGGACCACTGTACTTGTTCTCTACCAGTTTCAGAAAACAGATTTAGAGTTTGTATACACATGCCGGATTATTACATGATTATCTTTGCTCTACTGATTATTTTCACATTTAAGTTTTACTTGTTTTAATACATACAAGATGTTAAAATTTTTTGTCCCGGTCTCTGATCATGCTTATAGCCACCATTTTTAAAAGATTTTTGTCCTCAGTTCAGTTCAGTTGCTCAGTCATGTCCAACTCTGTGACCCCATGCACTGTAGCACGCCAAGCCTTCTTGTCAATCACCAACTCCCGGAGTTTACTCAAACTCATGTCCATTGAGTCAGTGATGGTATCCAGCCATCTCATCCTCTGTCATCCCCTTCTCCTCCCGCCTTCAATCTTTTTATCCTTATTTATATATTATAAAACAATTTTAGGGCTTCCCTTATGCCTCAGTGGTAAAGAATCCGCCTGCCAATGCAGGACACATAGGTTCCATCCCTGGTTCAGGAAGATCACACATGCTGTGGAGCAACTAAGTCCACGTGTCACAACTATCGAGCCTGTGCTCTAGAGCCCGGGAACCGCAAAGACTGAATCCTTGTCCTGCGACTACTGAAGTCCACACATCCTAGAGCCTGTGCTCCGCAACAAGACAAGGCACCACAATGAGAAGCCAGTGCACCACAACAAAAAGTAGCCCCACTTGAAGACCCAGCACAGCCAAAATTAAATAAGTAAAATTATGTTTAAAAAAAAAAAAAAACACCTTCTAGATTTCTACCAAAAAGGTGTTTTCAGCATTATAATAACACATGACTATAACAAAATTTTTGTAGTAGGTTACACTACAAAGCACGTTATAAACTCATTTACTCCCCTAAACAGCAGTATTATTATTATTATAAGGCTCAGGAGACAAAATAACCTATCCAGCATCACACAGCTATAAAGTAACAGTCCTGGCACTTGAATTCAGATCTCATGATTCCAAATTTCAGGCTATTGACCCCACATTAATGACATCAAACTGGAGAAGGAAATGGCAACCCCACTGCAGTATTCTTGCCTGAAGAATCCCATGAACAGAGGAGCCTGGAGAGTTACAGTCTACAGGGTCGCAGAGTCAGACACAACTGAAGGGACATAGCACGCAGGCAGTGCACTTGAAACAAATCATCAAAACTATCACTAACACTAAAAGGATGGTTGGATTTCCCATGTGCATGGAAGAATCCTCACAGGACCAACTGAAAACAAGAGCGGCCCTCGGGATGGTAATATGAGTGACACTACCCCTAAGAAAGCCCATCACTAGTCACTTTCCCCATTCAGCTTCTCATCAGCCAGGCCACTTTCAAATTTTTATCGTCATTATCTCTGTAGTTAAATATTGTATATCAATGGTATTTTTATGCCATCCATAATTGAAGGTTTATTTGGTATACTGGAATTCTACTTCTAATAAATTCAGGCATTCCATATTGTGTCCTGTAAAACCATTTGTGAATATCAAGCATTTAAAATTATTTCTTAAGTTCTGGAAGCAGTTCAACTCAATATGTATTACTAAATACCTGCTCCATGTCCAGCACTTTTATAAGTGTTATGTAAATACCAAAGAAATATGGCAGCATCTGTCTCTAAAAGTTCACGATTTAGCGGAGGAGATAAGATTCAAATACATAAATCCGTTTGAAAAATAATACAAGGTATTAAAAACAATCAAATGGAAGGGGAAAGGTGGTTCAAATAATAAGTTTCAGGAAGGGAGAAGAAAGTAATCAAATAGTCTCAGAAAACTTTAAGGAGGCAATAGCATGGAGTAGAAAGTTAATAGAGGACTTTCCTGGTGGTACAGTGGCTAAGAATCTGCCTGCCAATGCAGGGGACACGGGTTTGATCCCTGGTCCAGGAAGGCTCCACCTCCCTCGGGGCAACTAAGTCCATGTACCACAACTACTGAACCACACTCTAGAGCCCATGAGCTGCAACCACCAAGCCAGTGCGCCACAACTACTGAAGCTCAGGAGCCTTGAGCCCATTCTCTGCAACAAGAGAAGCCACTTTGAGGAGCCTGAGCACCACAATGGACAGTAGCCCCAACTCCCTGCAACTAGAGAAAATCTGGGCAAAGCAACAAAGACCCAGCATAGCCAAATATAAGTAAATAAATAAAATTTTTAAAATGAAAGAAAGTTAATAGAGACCTGGGATGCGGGGTGTGGTCTCCAGCTCACTCTGTTTGCCTGTTGCACCTAATCACTTCTCCTTCCATCTTTCCTCATGCCCCTCAGAATTTCTGCCATCCTGTCCTAAAGATCTCCTGGTAGCTCAGCTGGTAAAGAATCCTCCTGCAATGAAGGAGACTCCAGTTTGATTCCTGGGTTGGGAAGATCCGCTGGAAAAGGGATAGGCTACCCACTCCAGTATTCTTAGGCTCCCCTAGTTGCTCTGCTGGTAAAGAATCCGCCTGCAATGCGGGAGACCTAGGTTCAATCCCTGGGTTTGGGAAGATCCCTTGGAGAAGGGAAAGGCTACCCACTCCACTATTCTGGCCTGGAGAATTCTATGGACTATATAGTTCATGGGTATCACAGAGTCAGACATGACTGAGCAACTTTCACTCTCTCCTAAGGATACAAATTGTGTGCCTCATGCCTCTGGAGCCTTGGTCCCACAGTTGAGAAACCAAATTCTTATAAGGTGTTAGTCGTACAGAAATGGTTGCATTTTTACAGATAACTTTTATTTGCAAAGACTCAAGTGAAATTCAGGCCCTGTGACTAGCAACTGAAGAAATATTTGGAGCCAGAGAAATTTCTGAGTCTCTCTCAAATTACACCAATAGACAATGGACCTGATTCCATCCACTCACATGGAGACCAACCTGGTAAAAAGAAGAAATTTGGAATGTGAACTCTTCTTAAAGTCAATATTGAGCTGTAATTCCTAGAAACAGATTCTCAGTATTACGTAAACTGCCATTAAACTGAAAAAAAAAAAAAGAGGGAAAGAAGGAAAACCTGAGCTGTCAGCCTTACAAACTATTTGCAATGATTGTGAAAAATCTATTACTTCTTCATATCATCACCAATTTATAGATAACATGTGAGAAGATATATATTAATAGAACTTTTATGATAAATCTTTTACTTGTTCAAAAATCATTTGAAGGCAACTTAGTTTTTATTTTTATTGCTAAATTGTTAATATTTTTCTTTGCAAACTCTTCTCCAAAAATTTATTAATCAGTCCAAAGTCATTTGAAAGTAAATTAGTTTTAATATTTTTGGCTTAAAAGTTATCGGGGACCAGCCTCGATATGGCCCAGGGTATCCTCGGGATGAACGGCATCGGTGTCAGTGAGAGAGAGAGAAAAAGAGAGACAGACAGGGGCTGATGACTCCTTGGTTTACGCAGGAAACCAATAAAACCCCAGCACGGGGTTTGCTTTGTTTACATAGGCCGCAGGCGCCCTCTTGAATCACTGGAGGCACCCCACCAGGGCACCCCCTCGAGTGGGTCTTAGAAGCCCAGGCAGATAAGTAAACGCAGAGGGCCCAGCGCTCCAAGGATCTCAACTGGAAAAAGGAGAATAGAGAAAAGGATGGAAAAAGAGAAAGAATGACACGGGGAGACCAAGCTTCAGTGAGCAAGGCCCAAAACTTTATTTTCCAGTGCTGTTTTTATACCCTAAGTTGTGCACATAAAAAATAGAGAAAGAGAGGTATAGAGTCACACCAAAATCACGCGGGGTCAGCAGTCTTGACCCTTATCAGGATCAGGGCTCATTTTTGTATGTCTCGTGATATACAAAAGTTTTGGGTGGTTTACATCATCTTCTGGCCAGGAGGCCTGCTAACAGTTTATGGCCCTCTCTCCTAACAAAGGTTAGTTAACTAGAAAAAGTCTTATATTCTTTTAAAGTGATTTTCCTAAAGTCAGGTGCTAGACACATGACAAAGTTACATCCTATAAGGCAAGGGTGTAGTGAGCTACAATAAAGGAATTTATTAACTTAAGATCTGATGTGGCTAAATCAAAGCCTACTACTTATGTTCTCTATATGTGATTAATATATTTCCAAGGATACAATAGATAGAGGAAACTTTGCAGCAAGCATTGATTCAACAATGAAATCTTTTTTAGTACTATTCTAATGATTTTAACTTCTTCAACAAATTCCTGTATTTTAGAATATAAGGCTTTCTGTCCTTGCATGGCTGGGAGGCTACAAACAGTCACACTCATAGTTGTAAGAGCCCAGACAAACTTGTCATACTAGTTAGAAAGCTATCAGAGGGGCTTGGATTGGAACACTCCTATTAAGCCAAGGAGAACTTTTAAACTACAGCTCTGAATTAATGTTTTCAGAGAAAGGTGGTTGGGGGGAAGCCCCTGTAAGTATTAGAGGACTTGATAAGAGGCGTAAGATAGTAAGGCAGTCAGACTCCGGTTTTCTTTGGGGTAGATGCTCAGGTAAGTCCAGGGGGTTCCTCGAGTCCTAACTAGCCTTTGCCCGTCAGGCCTCTTCCCCAATTGACCTTTGCCACGGGTAGGATTTCCCTCGCTGGCTCCCGGCAAAAAGTTAACACTTTTTGTTAATTAATCTCCAAAATTTTAAGGCAATTTGCATTAATGATTTTAATCCTGCTTTGCCATGATGTTTTACTTGTTACCTTCTTAACAGAAGATAACTCAATTAAAGACTATGCTAAATATTAGTAGGACTGATGCTAAAGCTGAAACTGCAATACTTTGGCCACCTCATGCAATGAGTTGACTCACTGGAAAAGACTCTGATGCTGGGAAAGGTTGGGGGCGGGAGAAGAAGGGGACGACAGAGAATGAAATGGCTGGATGGCATCACCGACTCTGTGGACATGAGTTTGAGTGAACTCCGGGAGTTGGGATGGACAGGGAGGCCTGGCGTGCTGTGATTCATGGGGTCGCAGAGAGTCGGACACGACTGAGCGACTGAACTGAACTGAACTGAACACTAAAAATAAGGAGAAATAGGTACACTTAAAGAAGATTTAGGACTTCCTCCTTTATGATAAATATTGTATCAGAAGAGAATGAATAGAATAGTCAGATCATTAGTGACACTAGGAAGCAAGAAATAGCCTAACTTCTGACTTTGCCAATGGAAGACTACAAACGTGTATGAAAATAATAGATTTAAAGAAGATGGAGCTTCTGGAATAAGATATCTAATGTGGCTTTCTTAAAAACTAATTGACTTGTATTTTAGGAGTGTAACTATAAAGTAATAAGCCCAGATGACTATTGGTCTGTCATATTTTAAATTCATAGCAAGTCAAAAGGGAGCCAGATTTAAAAATGTAGGAGGAAAATTGGGCCAATTATAACATAAGACTTTCCCCTTTTTTTCTTGACTTATGAACTCAGCCCCATTAGTCAACTATTCTCCATAGCCACAGTGGGTCCTGAGGAACTACTTCGATAAAGGAGGTGCCATTTTTCTCACGGTCCTCCCCCACCACCCTCAATGTCGTGAACACATCCTTCTCCTGTCTACTGACAGACTGCTACCCAGTGGGCAGAGACTCTCTCAAGAATGCTTTGTCTCCCTATAAATAAAATGTTCCCATTCTGTCATCCCCTGCCCTCAACTGGCTGTCAACTAATTTACACTTAATCGTGAATTACTGAAACATCTTACTTTTTAACTACCTCCCCCCAGTGATGTCTACATTTTACATAAAGGTTACAAGAAGGATAGTGAGTGTTCCTGAAGGAATACTGATGGCCCAGTGATGGAATTCCAGTTGCTAAGACAAAGATGGGAAATGCTTCAAACACGCCTCCTCCTTTTTCCTACTCAACTGAAATAATAACTAAAGCCCTCTCTGACCCAGCCGTCTACTGCTCTGAGTATCAGCCACATGTAAGCAGTTGTTGGGGTTGACCCCCACCCATGCTGCACACGTAATGATACGTTTAGATGCTATGAACATCACAGCCACATCTGTTTAAATGAACTGGAAAGATGGTTGGAGACCCTCGTTGCTATGGTCCAATGCATCAAGACAACTCTGGAACTTAAAGGGGCTGAATGTCTTCCCCAAGGACACAATAAATGAAGGCACAACAATGAACCTAGAATTTCCAATTAGGTTCTCTTTATGCAGTTAGCAAATACGTCACTCTGCTCTAAACTCTCCCATCCTTGGCAGTCATCTCTAATCACACAGGTCTGTCCTTTCCTAGTGCCTGTGTGATGACTCAAAATTCTTTTTCAGCACAGCTCTTTATGAAATCACTGCTAATCCATTGGAGTTGGCTCATGCTGACCTCAAAACAAATGGACTGCCAGTTATTTCTCCAATAAAAGAGGAGTTTACTCGGGCTCACCAAAGTACAGCAATTTGGGATCTGCAGCTATGGCAAGCCACGGGCAAGACCCATCCAACAGGGGAAGAACAGTCTCTCATTAGCTAAGCTTTTGCCAGGCAAGAAGAGGAAGTCTTTCTTCTCTTCAAGTTCTGCTACTTCAGAGCGTGAGAGCATCCCCTTCTAGCCCGCTGACTCCATTTTAATTGAGGTTTCAGTTTATTAATTTTTACACTCACAATAGGAATTTAACAAATGAGAGTTAAATGCCAAACAGAGGCTGGTGAGGCAACTCAGAGATAAACAAAATTAGAAAGCTACCCCCAAGGCCACCACCCCTTTCCTGGCCCTAGGCTGGATGGAGGGGGAAAAAAGTGGCTTAACAAATCCTGGAAATGTGGGCTGCCTAATGGGGGCTGCAACCACAGTGGGATCTGTGCCCAAGGAACAGAGCCTGCAGGGCAGGAGGTGGAGCCACGGGAGGGAGGCAGCCACTGCCAGAGATGCCAACAACACAAAGGGGAGGGAAATATCCCGCCTATCCTCTCTTCTCACCCTCCAATTTCCCTCCGACAGTGCTTCCTATTGGCCAAATAAACCAAATGCCAGTTAGCAAGGAGCCCTAGAAATAAAGGGCAGAATAACCTGGTCAGCAAAGCATCATCCTACATGTGTGGTGTTACATGATTTTTTGGTTTTATTTAACCTATTGCATATATATGCTCAGATCATGAACTCCTTATTGCCAAATTCAGACTTAAAGGGAAGAAAGTAGGAAAAACCACTAGACCATTCAGGTATGACCTAAACCAAATCCCTTACGATTATACAGTGGAAATGACAAATAGATTCAAGGGATTAGATCTGATAGAGAGAGTGCCTGAATAACTATGGACAGAGGTTCATGACACTGTACAGAAGGCAGTGATCAAGACCATCCCCGAGAAAAAGAAATGCAAAAAGGCAGAATGGTTGTCTGAGAAGGCCTTACAAATAGCTATGAAAAGAAGAGAAATGAAAGGCAAAGGAGAAAAGGAAAGATATACCCATTTGAGTTCCAAACAATAGCAAGGAGAGATATGAAAGTCTTCCTCAGTGATCAATGCAAAGAAGTAGAGGAAAACAATAGAATGGGAAAGACTAGAGATCTCTTCAAGAAAATTAGAGATACCAAGGGAACATTTCATGCAAAGAGGGGCACAATAAAGGACAGAAACGGTGTGGACCTAAAAGAAGCAGAAGATATTAAGAAGAAGTGGCAAGAATACACAGAAGAACTATACAAAAAATATCTTCACGACCCAGGTAATCACAATGGTGTTATCACTCACCTAGAGTCAGACACCCTAGAATGTGAAGTCATGTGGGCCTTAGGAAGCATTACTGCGAACAAAGCTAGTGGAGGTGATGGAATTCCAGTTGAGCTATTTCAAATCCTAAAAGATGATGCTGTGAAAATGCTGCACTCAATATGCCAGCAAATTTGGAAAACTCAGCAGTGGCCACAGGAATGGAAAATGTCAGTGTTCATTCCAATCCCAAAGAAAGACAATGCCAAAGAAAGCTCAAATTACCACACAATTGAACTCAGCTCAAAGCTAGTAAAGTTGCTCAAAATTCTCCAAGCCAGGCTTCAACAGTACATGAACCGTGAACTTCCAGATGTTCAAGTTTAGAAAAGGCAGAGGAACCAGAGATCAAACTGCCAATATCCACTGGATCATCAAAAAAGCAAGAGAGTTCCTGAAAAACATTGACTTCTGCTTTATTGACAGTGCCAAAGCCTTTGACTCTGTGGATCACAACAAATTGTGGAAAATTCTTCAAGAGATGGGAATACCAGACCACCTTGCCTCCTTAGAAATCTGTTTGCAGGTCAAGAAGCAACAGTTAGAACTAGACATTGAACAACAGACTGGTTCCAAATTGGGAAAGGAGTATATATATCAAGGCTATATATTGTCACCCTGTTTATTTAACTTATATGCAGAGTACATCATGAGAAATGCTGGACTGGATGAAGCACAAGCTGGAATCAAGATGGCCAGGAGAAATATCAATAACCTCAGGTATGCAGATGACACAACCCTTATGGCAGAAAGTGAAGAAGAACTAAAGAGCCTCTTGATGAAAATGAAAGAGGAGAGTGAAAAAGTTGCCTTAAAGCTCAACACTCAGAAAACTAAGATCATGGCATCCAGTCCCACCACTTCATGGTAAATAGATGGGGAAACAGTGGAAACAGTGACAGACTTTATTTTGGGGGGTTCCAAAATCACTGCAGTTGGTGATTGCAGTCATGAAATTAAAAGACACTTGCTCCTTGGAAGAAAAGCTATGACCAACCTAGACAGCATATTAAAAAGCAAAGACATTACTTTGCCAATAAATGTCTGTCTAGTCAAAGCTATGGTTTTTCCAGTAGTCATGTATGGATGTGAGAGTTAGACTATAAAGAAAGCTGAGTGCCAAAGAATTGATGCTTTTGAACTGTGGTGTTGAAGAAGACTCTTGAACGTCCCTTGGACAGCAAGGAGATCTAACCAGTATCAGTCCTGAATATTCATTGGAAGGACTGATGCTGAAGCTGAAACTCCAAATCTTTGGCCACCTGATGCGAAGAGCTGACTCATTTCAAAAGACCATGATACTGGGAAAGATTGAAGGTAGGAGGAGAAGGGGATGACAGAGGATGAGATGGTTGGATGGCATCACTGACTCAATGGACATGAGTTTGAGTAAACTCCGGGAGCTGGTGATGGACAGGGAGGCCTGGCATGCTACAGTCCATGGGGTCACAAAGAGTCAGACACAACTGAGCAACTGAACTGAACTGATATATGGTTATTTCTGGCTGCAAAAATAAGATGTTTTTAATAGAATTTCTCTTATACATTAAACTTATAAAGTCAAAATCAATCATACAACTACTACCAAACAGATAATTACTGTGATTACTCAGACATACTATTTCAGTGTACTTTTAAACTAATATTTAAATAAGTTTGGGGCCATAACTATTTACATAGTTGATTTTTTTTTTACTCAATAAGTATTTTCCCATTTGGGCTTCCGTGTGGCTCAGACAGTAAAGAATCTGCCGCAGTGCAGGAAACCCAGGTTAAATCCCTGGGTTGGGAAGATCTGTGAAGGAGGGAATGACAATCCACCCCAATATTCCTGTCTGGGAAGTCCCAAGGACAGAGGAGCCTAGTGGGCTACAGTCCACTGGGTGGCAAACAGTCAGACATGACTGAGCAACTAAACTTTTCATTTTCATTTTCCCATTTGATTAAATATTCTTCCAAAGTATGATTTGTAACAACTATATCATGACTGCAGTCATGAAATTAAAAGATACATGCTCCTTGGAAGAAAAACTATGATAAACCTAGTTCAGTTCAGTTCAGTCACTCAGTCGTGTCCGACGTGAGAGTCCCTTGGACTGCAAGGAGACCAGTAAATCTTAAAGGAAATCAACCCTGAATTGTAAGGACTGATGCTGAAGCTGAAGTTCCAATCTTTTGGCCAACTGATGTGAAGAACTGACTCACTGGAAATGAACCTGGTGCTGAAAAAGATTGAAGGCAAGAGAAGAGGGTGACAGGGGATGAGATGGTTGGATGGCATCCTTGATTCAATGGACATGAGTTTGAGCAAACTCTGGGAGACAGTGAAGGACAGGGGAGCCTGGAGTGCTGCAGTCCATGGAGTGGCAAAGAGTTGGGCATAACTGAACAACTGAAAAAGAACAACAGAAATAATATCATTTATTGCGTGGGATTGTGGTGTACCTTAGTTTATCATCATATTTAGACACAGTCATATTAACCATATGGAAAACATGTTAGCTGAAATGATCATTGGTTTACATCTTTTTATTTTAAATGTTTGGTTCGTAAGAAACAGAAATCTAATGAAGTCTGGCAACAGGAAAACTGAAAATTAATTAGACTTAAAAAGAGAATACAAGTTATATACTTAGAAAATTTACCATCCCTATTTAATTACTTTTAATTTGTATGTTATTACTTTCAGTAAAAAACAAAAAGCAATAATAGAATGTGTTATACTTGTTGCCCTAGTATCTATGACCAGATAAATATATCACTTGCTTCAGAATTCTCTTTTGCTATAGATAGTGTCATCTGCTGCTGCTGCTGCTAAGTTGCTTCAGTCGTGTCTGACTCTGTGCGACCCCACAGATGGCAGCCCACCAGGCTCCCCCATCCCTGAGATTCTCCAGGCAAGAACACTGGAGTGGGTTGCCATTTCCTTCTCCGAGACAGTGTCATCTAGAAACACTTTAATTCTTTTGAATTGCCAGGTAATGACCTGCACCATCCTCAACAAGGGAATTACCATAATTCCTAATCAGTTAATATCGGGCACCTGTCTGAAGGAGAGCAAGGGTAACAAGTCTAATTGCTGCAATTAGGATCTATGTAACCACTTATGGGTTATATCCCAATTCAAATGGAAATAACATCTATTTAACAGACTAAGATTTATAGGATTTTATATTATTGTGTTTCTGCTTTTTTTTTTTTTTCCAGCTGACCTCTAGTGTCAGTTCCTCCCCACTGACCCTTATCCTGGAGGAAGATCTGGAGAGGACAAAGGAGTAGAGACCAAGAACAGCCACTTAGCAGTTCTTTTGGTTGACATGATCTTTTCCTCAACACTCTTCTTCTTGGTTTTTCTGATATGAGTCACTCAACAATGCCCAGAGTGTGTTGCTGAGTAAGGATTTGATGTCAGAAACTTCTTCACATGGTGTGTGGGGCCAGGGCCTGAGTAAAATATCCTGGCCCTGACTGATGCCTCACATGAGGCTTTGATGGCTTAGACATAAAGTTCACAGGCTGTAGAATTTGCAGTCCCTGAATAATGAATACACCCTCTAGTTTTCAAACAACAAAGCAATAGCACCAGATCCAGAGTGAACTAGTAATTGTGGTATAACCTTAAGGCTAATTCTTCTGTGCTATTTAAACCTTTATATGTTCTCAGTACATATGCCACTTCTTCCAAGAAATATACCTTGACCACCCCCAGAGGAGAGAGGAAAGACTATTTTTATGTGCTTCTTGTGCTTTTTCTAGCTTTCTTTCATAACATTGTAATGTAATGTAATGTAACATAATGATAATAGGGTTTATAGGTTATTTAGCTTTACAGCCCAAAGCACAATATTATACCTGACATATAACTGGTGTTCAATAAAATATTTGTTTAATTAATGAATAATATCTCCCAGATAAAGATGATACATGTTTATTATTGAATGTCCCAACTCTGATGATGGAGACTCCTTAAAAAACTAGGAATAAAACTACCATATGACAACAATCCCACTATGGGACATATACCCTGAAGAAACAATAACTGAAAAAGACACATGTACTCCAATGTTCATTGCAGCACTATTTGCAGTAACTAAGACATGGAAGCAATCTAGATATCCATTGACAGATTTAATGAATAAAAAAGTTGTGGCATATATATATGTATATACACACACATACACACACAATGGTATATCACAGCCACAAAAAGGAACACATTTGAGTCAGTTATAATGAACTGGATGAACTTAGAGCATATTATACAGAGTGAAGTAAATCAGAAAGAGAAAGACAAATATTGTATATGGAATCTAGGAAGATGGTACTGATGAGCCTATCTTCGAGGCAGCAGTGGAGATGCAGACATAGAGAATGGACTAATGGATACAGCGGGGGAAGGAGAGGGTGGGAAGAACTGAGAGAGTAGCACCGAAACATATGTATTACCATGTGTAAAATTATTAGGTTGGTGCAAAAATAATTTCAATTTTGCATTGTTGAAATTTGCCATTTGATATTGGAATGCATTCTTAAATAAACATGGTTATATTAAAAAAAAAAAACTTAGTGGCTTAAAACAATCAACATCTGTTATCTCACACAGTTTTAAGGGTCAAGAACAGCTGAGGTGGGTGACTCTGGCTCAGGGTCTCTCTTGCTGTTTCAGTCATGCTGTGCATCTTTAGATGACTATCCAAAGTCTTGGCTGGGACTAGAGCATCCATTTCCAGGTAGCTTCCTTACAGATCTGGCAAGCTGGTGCTGGAAAGGCCTCAGTTCCTTTCCACATGGATCTCTTTGTAGTGATACTTGAATTATCTCGCAAGATGGCAGCTGGCTTCCCCCAGAGAAAGCAATCCAAGAGATAGCAAGGAGGAAACCCCTCCATGCCTTTATGTCCAAATTTCGAATGTCATACTGTCAATTCCACCACATCCTATTCACTAAAAGTAAGTTACTAAGTTCAACCCACACTCAAAGGGAGGGAATTAGGCCACGCCCTCCTGAAAGCAATATCAAAGAATTTGATTTGTGGACATATTTTTAAACCACGGCAGGCAGTTGTCAAACAAATAGTTGAAAACGTTTGAATATACACAAGACAAGGCATTCATAGGTGAATATGTGGTGGTTTCCTTTTAACTTTTAAACTTTTAAGTTTAGCAGTTGAAAATCTGCTAACAGATGGCATAAACTGAAGGTGTGCCCTCTCAATGTCAATCCTCAGCTTTCCCTCCATGTCTTTTGGGTCCAGGAAAAAAACAATTCCTGACATTTTTATCTGCACCCTGGCTGTGGCTGGTCTGGTCCACATCATTGGAATGCCATTTCTTATTCACCAGTGGGCCCGAGGAGGACAGTGGGTGTTGGGGGGGGGGGAGCCTCTCTGCAGGATCATCACATCCTTGGATACCTGCAATCAGTTTGCCTGTCGTGCCATCTTGACTGTAGTGAGTGTGGACAGGTAAGTGAAGAGATTCTGAAATATCTCAACCGAATTCAGAGGTTCCTGTACTTCCCTGAGGTCATCGCAATTTCAGCAACATCAGTGCTGGTTTGTAATAGCAAAGCTGTTCTCTATTCATTTCTTTCATCATAGGACAAATCAGTTCATATTTTCCAAATTTCACAGAGGTCCATTTTTTAATGGTAACCAAAACACTGAACATTTTCTCTTCCCCAATCATTCTTTCCAATTCAGTTTTATTTACAATTGACTGCAAGAAAAAAGCCCACAAAATCATGAAATACTGGAAACCAGAATGAATTCACTCCCCCAACCCCTGCCCATCATTATTGCAAGAAGGAAGCCAAAGTTCTGAGAAGTAAAGACACACAGAGTCAGTGGCAGAGCTGAGAACTGAAGTGGCTCTCCTCACTCCCTGTTCAGGGTTCTTTCTGGTAAGTTCCACATCTCACATAGCCTTTTATCACCTAGCAGCTGTAGAGAATACATGGAGTAGAGGGCTCCTTTACGGCTATGAATAGAAGTCAGAGTTACAAGAAGACCATCCTTTGCTCTCACTGTTAGGATCAATTAATGCAAATGCTGCCATTTTACATCACCAGACAAATCCCAGAACGTTGACTGAAGGCAAACGGAGAAGGGAACAACAGAAGATGAGATGATTAGATTGTATCACCAGCTCAATGGATATGAATTTGAGCAAACTTGGGGAGATAGTGAAGGACAGGGAAGCCTGGACTGCTGCAGTCCATGGGGTTGCCAAGAGTTGGACCTGACTTAGCAACTAAACAACAATCCCAGAACATGTCATAGCCATGTTTAACAAACTCGTAAGCTAATGTTACTCAAGGAGATGATGGTGATGGTGAGATGTTTGTGGAGGCAATAAGTGGTGAAGCCTAGTTCAGAGCCAGGCTGTCCAACTCTAGAGACGGCAGGTAGCTAGCTGGCAACTACCTCACCATCTGGCTTCTTTGAGGAAGCATGTGAGCTAGGATGTTAGGATGTTCCCTGTGGCATATAGATGGTATGGACTTTCACACCAGGTCTTAGCAGTATGCCCCAAACAGAAACAAATCCTGAAGAAAACAGTAAAAAGCACAACAGTAATATGCCCACTCAGAGAAAAACCCATGTAAAATCTCCATCCACCTTCTTTCCACCCCAGTCCCAACCCAGCACACTTAGTCCCTCTTGCTCTGATCTACTTTTTATTTCTCTCTTGCTTTAAACATATTACAGATTTTAATTTCCTTGGTATACAGAGATTAGTGTGTGTTGTTTATTGTCTAGCTTTCCCCACACATCGAATGTGAATTACACAAAAGCAGGGTCTTTGATCACTAGTACATTTCAAGTGCCTGTGTAACAGTGCCTGGCATATGGGCACTCAAACGCTATTATGAATGAATGAACATTAGTCTTAAATTTCTCTGAGTCCATGGAGGTCTCTTTCTTGAGCTCTGCCTCTTTTATCCTTCCAACAGGGCCTTTTAGGGTTGGAAAGTGATGAGCAGTTCATCAGATGGCTGAACAAAAGAATAGCAGAGTTCATATAAATCAAATTTGCTGGATCATTATTATTCAAGCATGAATAATGATGGTAATGTTTAATGCATTTTTTAATCCTGCTGCTTTTCTATAAAAGAATTCTCAAAATATGTAGAGTATACTTCTCAACTTATAATTAACATCACATTTTTTAATCTTTGCTAGGTAGGTATATCTGGTTAGTTCAGCTGATGCCACCAAATCTCACAGTGTGTGGAATAAAGCCTGGTAAGTTTAGGGTTCCAACACCAAGGCCAGGGCCCTGCGCAGGGCAGGAACCACTGCAGAGAAGCAGCTTAAAATACAAGCCTCACTGTTGTGATCCCATTCTCAGCAGAATAAAAGCTTCTTCATACCACGTACATACCATGAAGGCAGAAGAGTATTGGCTTTTTCTTTTAAGAGGGGGAACTGAACCTCTTCTGTAAACCTCTTGTGCAAATAAAGTGAAAGCACATTGTCTGCTTAGAACAGACCACAGAACATTTCCTAATCTTCACAGGGTTTTTCTGAGTGTGTATATGTGTGTGTGTGTATCTTACACAATTGAATAGCATGTATTTTTTTTAACCTTATGGCCACAAAATGCTAAAATTTTACTTTCAAATAAAGACACTCAGGCCTTTATCTTTCTCCCAGAGGATCACATAGCCAGAGACAAATGAAGATTTTGTAACACTGAACTTTTTTCCCAGCCTCTGGAATTTCTTGTAGTTCTAACTCTACTAAATTCATAAAAATTCAAGAAAATGTGTAATTTTGTAAAACAGAAATGAAGTTTTCTCTGTAATACCAAAACTGTCAGTGCATCAGTATGTTGTATTATTTAAAATTTATTTTAATTTTCAACTTGTTCAGTCCCTAAGTCCATGTCCAACTCTTTGTGACCCTATGGACTGCAGCACGCCAGGCTTGCCTGTCATTAACCATCCCCTGGAGTTCATTTAAACTCACATCCATTGAGTCAGTAATGCTAACCAACCATCTTGTCCTCTCTCCTCTCCTCCTCCTGCCCTCAATTTTTCCCAAGCATCAGTGTCTTTTCCAATGAGTCAGCTCTTTGCATCAGGTGGCCAAAGTGTTGGAGCTTCAGCTTCAGCATCAGTCCTTCCAATGGATATTCACGGTTGACTTCCTTTAGAGTTGACTGGTTTGATCTCTAATTTAGTAGACCATAAATATCAAGTATTTCCCCAAACTCTTTCATTTTCCTTTCTCTGATTAGTTAATAATTACAAGTATGTGAAATATTTTAATAGTGGGTTCCTACCTTTAAAGCCATATGAAAAAATTTTTAGACACCCAAAATATTAAAAATATTTGCCTCCAGGTAAAAGCTACCTAGACTTTTGTTAGTGGTTACTTTTTTAATTAAATTTTCTGGAACAACAACCAAGTCAGTAAATAGAAGCCAAAATTCCCTATTCATTTATTTAACAAATATTTATTGAGCATGGACCATATGCCAGGAACTGTGCAAGACACATGAGATGCAGCAGCACTAAACTAATAGCCAAGGCTCCTGCCTTCATGATGCTTCCATTCCAGAGGTGTAGACAGACATTCTGTGAAAAGTCACATGGGTAAATGTGTATTAATATCTCCACACAATGATACATCCTAGGAAGGAAAAGTAGAGTCCCCTAATATCCAAATTTATAGTCATGGGCCCTCGTATAGAGTGAGTGGTCAGGGAAGCTTCTCCAAGAGGGAGACCTAATGGGGATCAGAAGAAAAGAGAAACTAGAGGCAGGTCCAGCCAGATGGGCTGAATAGCAGGTACCTGGTACTGAAAGACACAGAGCTAGAGGGAAGACCAGAGATGAGCACAAACTTCAGCCTGAGTGACAGGAAGGCCAGGTGGAAAAAGACCTAAAGGGTCATGGTGAGAATTCTGAATTTTATCTGAAAGGCAAAGAAAAGTCATTGAAGGGTTTTCAGCTGGGAATTTCATCAGAGACGATCCCCTAACCCATTGATGCCATGACTCCATTGTCTTTAATCCCAGACAGAAAGATGCTGTACAATCACTACCCATTCCTTTCCTCAGCAGGGAGGGGAGGGGACTTCGTCTCCTTAGCGACAGGTGACTGGTAACGCAGGTGCAGTGTGGGGAAGGAGGGGTGGCTGAGGTACCCGGGGCCACAGCCTGTCCCTGCATGCCGAGGGCTCCCTTAACTGAGTGCAAAATTGAAAAGCGAGGAAACAGAGACTTTCCCATTTTCATAAATCTTCATTAAGTAGCTCCACAAAATCTTGGAGAAAATTAATGGACCATAGACCATATTTCACATTTATTGAATGTCCACTAATCCTGCTTTCCTACAGCCTCCAGCCCCCTCAAAACTGTGCTTTCTCAAATCCCCTCCTCTGGATCTGAGCTCTCTTTTTCATGCTTTAACTTGTCTCTGAAAAATTATTCTTGGATTTGCTGGAGGACCAAACATGTTTGCTCTATCAGGATTTTCAAGTCTAATTAATGATTATCTTTTTTTCTGGATCAAAATGGGGGGAATAAAAGAAAAATAGAACCCTTTCCCCATGAAATTAGTCCATTTCCGCACCCCCATCGGCCTCAAGCCTCAGTTCTCTGAGGAATTTGCATTGTCTGTACTAGTCATGTTTGATTATTCTCACTGTTAGTTCTGTGACCTGAACCTCTAAGAGCCTTTGGCCCTGATTCTAACGCCATCTAAGCAGGATGTCTGTCCTGGGTGCCCGAGCCTCATGCTGCTGGGGATCCTCCCACCAGCCTCCTTCCTGCCCTATATCCGTACACCCTCCTGGGAAGTAGGCCATTCCCATCTGGAGGGAATCTCCCTATCCTCCATCAGAGACAGTTTTCCAGAGCCTCCTGCACAAGGGAAGCACCTTTGTAAAGAAAAAGGTTGTGGGACTTCCCTGGTGGTCCCAGTGGATAAGACTCCATGGTCCCAACACAGGGGGCCAGGGTTTGATCCCTAGTCAGGGAACTAGATCCCACATGCTGCAATTGAGGATTTCGGATGCCGCAGCTAAAGATCTTGCATGCCACATCCCATTTGCCACAACTAAAACCACAAGTAAAACCCAGCAGAGCCAAATAAATAAATATAAAAGGGTCAGCAAACCTAAAAACGTTTGCATAGCAATGTACCATTTTCAGGGTCTTTATGGAAGTGACTGCTGTGTATCAGTGAGTGGTTTATTCAGACTTACAGGGTCAAGAATTGTTTTCTCTACAAGTACCGGCCAGCTCTTAAAAAATATAACTTTCCTTCACCCTGATAGAGGTGTGCTTCAGGGAGGATCATAATACTAATAATTTACTCTTGTCATGAACTTTTCATCCTTGGAGCTCAGTGCTTTTATTGATTGTTCCCAAACCCTTCTCCACTGACTTTGCAGGTACTTGGCTCTCGTCCAGCCATTTCAACTGACAAGCTGGAGAACCAGGTACAAGACAATCTGCATCAATCTGGGCCTCTGGGCAGCTTCCTTCATTCTGGTGTTGCCTGTCTGGGTCTACTCGAAGGTCATCAAATTTAAAGACGGCGCTGAGAGTTGTGCTTTTGATTTAACATCCCCTCATGATGTACTCTGGTAGGTTGTTAAAACTTAAGAAAAATAGAGTTGAATTAAGTTGTGAAGTGCTTCATCTTCCTTGTGAACACGTGAGCAGCCACACGGAGTGTCCTTGGGGAGCCTCTCCGGGCCAGTCTCTCCACTTAAGTTCTCTGTTTCCCACCATCAAGTCGATAGTTTGATGTTTAAGGATAGGGTAACCTTTAGGAAAAAAAATTTGTACTTAATCATATAACCTCAATGGGTGCAACTATATTTAAATATGCATTTTAAAGATCCATGGAAGCCAGTTTCAGTGGGAACACAGCAATCAAGGGACAGGCAGGCATCACAAAAGGGTCTGGAGTTCTGAGACTCAGTCCTTGTCAACGTGCAGCTGGAGTTTGGCTGGGTCCCTGGAAAAGATCTATCCGAGTCCTAATTCTCAGCACTTGTGGATATGATCTTACATAGAAATGGGGTCTTTGCAGATATGATCAATTTGAGATGACGTCTTACTGGATTAGGGTGGGCCCTAAATACAATGACTGAGGCCTGCCAAGGAGAGGAAGATCTACAGAGACACACAGAGAGCATTCAGGTGAAGACAGAGGCAGGGATTGGCGTGATGTGTCTGTAAGCCAGGAACACCAGGCATGACCATAAAATTCCAGGGAGGCTGGGAGATCACATGCTCAAAACTTCAAAAAGGAACAACTCTGCCAACGCCTTGATTTAAGACTTCCAGCTTATAGAACTGAGAGACAAACTTCTGTCATTTTAAGCCATCCAGTGTGTGGTAATTTGTTACAGGCAGTTCTAGGAAACCAATACAACAACCAACACAGGTACGTCTTATGTTTTAATTTTTTATTGATTTGTGTATTTATTTTTGGCTGTGCTGGGTCTTTGTCGCTGCACACGGTCTTTCTTTAGTTGCAGAGAGCGGGGGCTACTCTATAGGTGCGGTGCACAGGCTTCTCATTGCAGTGGCTTCTCCTTGAGGAGCATGGGCTCTAGACGCACAAGGGCTTGGTAGTTGAGGCTAGCAGGCTTAGTTGCTTCAAAGTATGTGGGATTTTCCTAGACTAGGGATCGAACCCAGGTCAAAATTTTTCTAGTTGAAAATTTCAACAGAGCATTTGGAATCCCTAACTAAAACGTTGCGATCTCCTGCTAAGGGCCAGGTATTGTGCTGGTGCATTTTACATACATTATGGCAAGTCGGTCTGGCAGATTCCCTTTTCCCATACCATCACATGTCAAATAGACAAGTCATTTCTGCATCACACAGCCCAAGAGGAATGGAGCCAGAGGCCTGACAAGGCCAAGAATCCAGCAGCAAGACATTTCCAGAGGAATGCAACAGTGAAATTAATACCATGATTGTTTATTTGCTTTTTCTCACACCAGCACTGGCTCCACTCACAGACAGAAACCATCAGCCCATCTCAAGGTAAAGTGATGTTTAATCATGGTGGGCTGACAGATTAACCTGGGCCCCACCTGTCTAAAAGGAGGGCAGAACCTGAAGCTCACCATATGACTACAAGACTTCGGCCTGTGTCAAATAAACAAAGACTAACTATTTTGCATCTACAGCTGTTTCTGCTCCTTAATGTTGGTTATGGTAAGAGACATTCTGAGTTTTCAGGCTCTATTGTTTCGTTCAGAATTAAGTCCTCAAGATGAACAAAAGGCTGGGACTAGTGTGCTATGTTCAGAAGCCCTGTGGTCCCAGGGCTCTTTCTCTGCCACCCGGTCCACACCCACCCAATCCAGGTTGCCTTCTTCCAGGGCCTCCCTGGTAGCTCAGCTAGTAAAGAATCCGCCTGCAATGCAGGAGACGCTGTTCAATTCCTGGGTCGGGAAGATCCCCTGGAAAAGGGATAGGTTATCCACTTCCAGTGTTCTTGGGCTTCCCTGGTGGCTCAGATGGTAAAGAATCTGCCTGTAATATGGAAGACCTGAGTTTGATCCCTGGGTCAGGAAGATCCCCTGGAGGAGGGCATGGCAACCCACTCCAGTATTCTTGCCTGCAGTATGGACAGAGGAGCCTGGAGGGCTACAATCCATGGGGTCACAAAGAGCTGGACATGACTCAGCAACTAAGCACAGCATACAGCACAGTACACCAGAGTTCTGCCAGGAAAGACACCTGGTGTCTATGCAGAAACGGAGCTGGCGCCCACAAGAGCTCTTCCTGGTGGAGAAGAGGGAAATCATAGCTGATGTGACAACAGGTCCTCCTGGGGCTTCCCTGGTGGCTCAGAAGATGAAGAATCTGCAGGAGACCTGGGTTCAATCCTTAGGTAGAGAAGATTCCCCTGGAGAAGGGAATGGCAGCCCACTCCAGTAATCTTGACTGGAGAATCCCGCGGACAGAGGAGCCTGGCAGGCTACAGTGTATGCTGTCACAGGAGTAAGAAAGACTGAGCAAGTAAGCATGCACGCCCACCTCCTGGGTGCCCATTGAGGGGCCATCTGGAGCCTCAGTTACCACTGGTTTCAAATCTCACCTCTGCCACTTACTATGTGAGGAACCTTAGGCAAGCCACCTGATTTACTCAGCTAGTAACCTGTGCCTTAGTTTCCTCTTCTGCAACATGAAGAAGTTACTGGCATTATATTCATGGGGATGCACAGATTCAGTGGGTTAAAATAAATAAAGCACCCAGAACAGCACCTGCTACAGAACAAATGCCACTTGTGGCCTCTTGTTGTTAATAACACTAAACATAATAACAATAATAAGCACGCTCACTAGTTCTATACTCAGTAGCGTTGGCTGCTGAGAAGGGCTGGTGAGGGAAGAGTCATTGTCTATGAATAATGAAAAGCATAACTTCACACCTCTGGATGTGAAAGGACCCAGAGATCCTTAACTTTTGCTCCAAGCACTGTTATTCTGGGCCCTGAAAAATCAGAGAATCATAAACCGTGAAAGTCAGTTCTAGCATTGTGAATGTAACAGTCATGTCCTCTCTCTCATTTTATAGATATACTCTGTATTTGATGATAACAAGTTTATTTTTCCCTTTGCCCTTGATTTTGATGTGCTATATTTTAATTTTATGCTATACTTGGGACATATATCAACAGAATAAGGATGCCAGACGGTAAGTGTATGCCTTATTTGTTAAAAGAAAAATTCAGAAATCTAAGATATCTACAAAAGAAACTTCAGCAACAGTCACTTGAAACTTGCCAAGTTCAGACATATGGGCAGTAATGTCTATATAAGGCATTTTCAGAAAATAAGTCATGTTCTGAAGCAGAAAATAAGTAATGTTCTGAGATTTGAGGATCTCTCAGTGATAAATATTGAAATTAATGATGTAATGGTTTCATAAAAATGTATATTTGTCATCAGCACTGTTATTTAAATGTTTTATTTGTACATTTTGCAGAGTTGTGTATATATGTAAAGATCCTAGATATTGTGTATAATTAATAGCCTTTTCATTTTTGTGATGTTTTTAGTGTAGAGAAGCAAGATTTCATTAATATTTGAAAACTTAGAATAAAGTCAGTTAGGACCAAATAAAGCCAAAATCTTACCTAAAGACAATAAACTTAGGAAGGATCTTTAAAGGATCTTCTGTCCATGGAATTTTCCAGGTAAGAATACTGGAGTAGGTTGCCATTTCCTTCTTCAGGAGATCTTCCCAACCCAGGGATCAAACCTACATCTCCTGCAATGGCAGGTGGATTCTTTACCACTGAACCACTGGGGAAGTCTACCTTTAAATAAACTTATCTCTAAAGTTACATTAATAAATCTAAATTATTTTCCACTGAAATTGTATATATCAAGTTGTTCAAATGAGTCAGTGATTATATGTTAGGTTAAAGTTCATTATTAAAATTTGTCTTTAGAATATATCATCGCATTTCTTTTGAAAAGACAAGTTGCTGGGTTTCCCTATACATGATACATAACATGGTGAAGATTTTTTTAAAAAAGGAATATGTGAACAATTTTACCACCATTAGTCAAAATTTGTGGCAGAATCTGGTACCAGAGGTTTAGGTGGTCTATTGGCCCATGACATTTTTATTGACTTCTTTAAATTCTTTGGATATATTATATTATTTTAAAAGTAGTTCATTTAGAATGGGAACAGGAAGCAGCCACAGTTACAGGGAAAAAAAATAGTTTCTAAATGTATCATGGGGAGCTGAGTTGGTGAAAAGTTGAAATGGAAGCATATGGAATATTATGACATTGACAGCTGGAGAGGATACTCAAGCTCTTTTAAAACAGTTCTCCAAATCAATTCACTTTGCTCCTAACACTTTTCTCAGAAATGTTAAGAGCATCTTATGAAACAAAGTTCATATTGTCCAGTTATCCTTCAGATGCAATAAGTTAGAGGAATAACGGTGCCTACTCTGATGAGCTGCAGAAGAATCACTATCTTAGAATGACTTTCAGCTACCATGCTTTTATTTTATAATATTCTCCAGGTTTATTCATCTGTTTCAGTCATGTCCCAGAGAAGTCTCTATGAAATGTCTAAATATGACAGAACAGGACAAAATTTGAAATTTTTAAGTATTTTTAAATTTTAGAATAAATTTAAATTTACAGAAAAGTTGCAAAAATAGTACAGAGGGTTTCCATATAGTCCTCACCCAGTTTCCCCTTTAACATCTTACCATGATGCATTTGTCAAAACAAAGAAAATGGCATTGGTATACTACAATTAACTAAACTCTACTCTGTATTGAACTGCACCAGTTTTACCATTAAAGTCCTCTTTCTGCTCTAAGACTCAATCCAGGCGCAGACGCGGGAGATGCCCGGCTCCGGCGCAACCGACCACATGCAGAATCGTGGCTGAGATGAGCTACCCCGCGCCCAGGCTTAGGGCGGTGGCCGAGAGGAGCTGTACCACGTCCAGGAGGCGGTGGCTGCTTGGGCACCGGAGGGCCGAGAGGAGCTGATCCACATTCAAAGCAGGAGGGGCGGCCTTGAGGCCTCGTCCAAGGTAAGGTACAGCGGCTGCGCCTTGCTGGAGCAGCTGGGAAGAGATACTCCACGACCAAGTGGAATATAAGAATCCAGTGTTCTGGGGAGGAAGGAACAAGATGGCGGACGGATAAGATGGCAAGACCACTTTCTCCCCCACAAATTCATCAAAAGAACATTTGAACGTGGAGTCAAGTCCACAAAACAACTTCTGAATACTGGCAGAGGACATCAGGCTCCCAGAAAAGCAGCCCATTGTTTTCTAAAGGAGAGAGAAGAAATCCAGCTCCACCCACCAGAAGACTGACACATGCTTCCCTAACCAGGGAACCCGGACAATCACCCGTCCAACCCCACACACAGCGAAGAAACGACATAATAAAGAGAACTCCACAAACTGCAAGAAGAGGGAAAGGCCACCCCAAGCAAAGCAGTATAAGCAAGATGAAGAGGCAGAGAAATACCCAGCAAGTAATGGAACAAGATAATTGCCCACCAACACAAACAAAAGAAGAAGATATAGGGAATCTACCTGATAAAGAATTTCAAATTTTGATGGTGAAAATGATTCAAAATCTTGAAAGCAAAATGGAGTTACAGATAAATAACCTGGAGAAAAGGATTGAGAAGATGGAAGAAAGATTTAATAAGGACTTAGACGAAATAAAAAAGAGTCAGTATACAATGAATAATGCAATAGATGAGATCAGAAACACTCTGGAGGGAACAAACAGTAGAATAACAGAGGCAGAAGACAGGGTAAGCGAACTAAAAGATAGAATTGTAGAAATAAATGAAACAGAGAGGAAAAAAGAAAAACGAATTAAAAGAAATGAGGACAATATTAGAGACCTCTGGGACAATGTTAAACGCTCCAACATTCGAATCATAGGAGTCCCAGAAGAAGAAGACAAAAAGAAAGACCATGAGAGAATATTTGAGGAGATAATAGTTGAAAACTTCCCTAAAATGGGGAAAGAAATAATCACCCAAGTCCAAGAAACCCAGAGAGTCCCCAATAGGATAAACCCAAGGCGAAATACTCCAAGACACATATTAATCAAATTAACAAAGATCAAACACAAAGAACAAATATTAAAAGCAGCAAGGGAAAAGCAGCAAATAACACATAAGGGGATTCCCATAAGGATAACAGCTGATCTTTCAACAGAAACTCTTCAGGCCAGAAGGGAGTGCCAAGACATACTTAAAGTGATGAAAGAAAATACCCTACAGCCCAGATTACTATATCCAGCAAGGATCTCATTCAAATATGAAGGAGAAATCAAAAGCTTTACAGACAAGCAAAAGCTGAGGGAATTCAGCATCACCAAACCAGCTCTCCAACAAATGCTAAAGGATCTTCTATAGACAGGAAACACAGAGTGTATAAACTTGAACCCAAAGCAATAAAGAAAATGGCTACGGGATCGTACTTATCAATAATTACCTTAAACGTAAATAGGTTGAAATTTTCAAAAAGGCTAGGAAACAATTCTCATAGCCATCAATAGTTCAGTGTTGAGTTCATGAATAGTTTTTAAAGTTTGGGACAAACTGTAGTATTTGCTATTTGAAGTACTATTTGTAATTGGCATATTACGATGTAACATTGGTCTTCATTTCCATCTTAAAATGCCTAAAAATGCCTAACAGGTTTTTAGACTTGTGAATTTTAGTTGAAATGTATTTTACGATATTACTAAACCTGCAGAAATATTGAAATATTTCAGAGAACTTATTCACTGTACATTTAATTTATTTTATTTATAAAAGTTATGAACTGTAGGAAGTTTTACTTGTTGGGTCAAATGCTTGTTGCTTCAAATGCTTGTTGCATTTGAAGTGCTAGTTACAAGAAAATCAAATACCTTCAATGTATAAATGCTATTAAGTTTTTAAAGGACTCTGGAGTATAAGTAAGTTTCTTTAAAGAAATTTAGTCTGTTCAACTTGAAAAAAAAATAAATAAAATTGGATTATTTGATTTAAAAAAATAAAAGACTCAATCCAGGAGATTACACTGCATTTAGTTGTCTCCTCTGGTCTTTCCTTGTTTTTCATAATCTTGATAATCTTAAGTACTTGAGTAGGTATCCTGTAGGTCCCCCAATCTGGGTTTGACTGATAGTGTATCACGATTAGACTTTAGTTATGTATTTTAGGAGAAGTCTCCTCACAACATGTCAGGGGGTGTGTGATAACTGCACGATAGCTCTGTTGATGTTAATCTTGATCACCTGGTTAAGGTAGTATTTGCCAGGCTTCTCTGATACAAAATTAGTATTTATCTCTTCCTCTATTCTATTATTTGAAAATGAGTCATTAAGAATAGTCTACCCTCAAAGGTAAAAGAAGGAGGGTGAGAATTAACCTTGGACTCCTGGAAAGGAGAATATCTATATATATATTATTTGGAATTTTTCTGTAAAGAAGATTTGTCTTTTCTCCCACATATTATTCAATTATTTATATTAATTAGATTCGTGCATTTTTATTTGATACTTTTGATTATAATCAAGTCCTATGTTATTTATTTTGTTTCTCAAAATTCTCCAGCTTTGGAAAATCAGGGAAATTTTTAATGGGATGAAAAAGGGTATTTTTACAGCACTCTGAATAAGTAGGAAGAAAAATGAGCTTTGCATTTCACTGCAGAGCTATTATGGACTGTCCAAAGAGTTCTGGGAAATCATTGCCCATAATTTCTATGGTTATGTTCTGTCTTTCCAAACTTTTCCTCTACAGCTACAATCCCAGTGTTCCAAGGCAGAGAGTGATGAAGCTGACCATGATGGTACTGACGCTGGTGGCAATCTTTATCCTGAGTGCTGCCACCTATCATGTGATACAACTGGTGAACTTACAGGTGGAGCAGCCCTCACTGGCTTTCTATCTGAGATATTACCTCTCCATTTGTCTCAGCTATGCCAGCAGTAGCATCAACCCTTTTCTCTACATCCTGCTGAGTGGAAATTTCCAGAAACACCTGTCTCAAGTGCAAAGGAGAGTGACTGAGAAGGAAAACAATATGGAAAACATCTTGAAACAGAGCTTTGAGGAGAGTACATGGATCATAAAAGTCTAGACAGTACCATTTTTTTAGATTCCATATATATGTGTTAATATACAAAACTTGTTTTTCTCTTTCTGACTTACTGCACTCTGTATAACAGACTCCAGCTCCATCCACCTCACTAGAACTGACTCAAATGCATCCTTTTTATGACTGAGTAATATTCCATTGTATCTGTGTACCACAATTTCTTTATCCATTCATCTGCTGATGAACATCTCGTTTGGTTCTATGTCCTAGCTATTGTTAATAGTGCTGCTGTGAACACTGGCGTACATGTGTCTTTTTCAGCTATGGTTTTCTTAGGGTATATGCCCAGTAGTGAGATTGCTGGATCATATGGTAGTTTTATTCCTAGTTTTTTAAGGTACTGTTGAACCTATTTGCACAGCAGGAGTAGAGACACAGATGTAAAGAACAGACTTTGGATACAGCCAGGGAAGGAGAGGGTAGGACGAATTAAGAGAGTAGCACTGACATACTACTGTGTGTAAAATAGCTAGCTAGTGGAAAGTTGCTGTATGGGCACAGGGAGCTTAACCTGGTGCTCTGTGACAACCTAGAGGGGTGGGATGGGGGTGCGGATGGCAAGAGAGGTTCAGGAGGGAAGGGACATATGTGTACTTGTGGCTGATTCATGTTGTTGTATGGCAGAAGCCAACACAATACTGTAAAGCAATTATTCTCCAATTAAAATTTTTTTTAAAAATAGAAAAAAGGTCTAGACAGGCTTACCTGTGTTATTGGTATTATTATAAAGAGCAGGCTAAACAGTGTGCTTGTGGTCCATGATTCTTGTGTCCCTGCGACTCAGAAACAGTGCTTTAAGCACTCAAATGCAGTGCGTTTAATATGCTAACCATCAGTTCAGTTCAGTTCAGTTCAGTCGCTCAGTCGTGTCTGACTCTTTGCGACCCCATGAATCACAGCACGCCAGGCCTCCCTGTCCATCACCAACTCCTGGAGTTCACTCAAACTCATGTCCATCGAGTCGGTGATGCCATCCAGCCATCTCATTCTCTGTCGTCCCCATCTCCTCCCGCCCCCAAATCCCTCCCAGCATCAGAGTCTTTTCCAGTGAGTCAACTCGTCGTATGAGGTGGCCAAAGTATTGGAGTTTCAGCTTTAGCATCAGTCCTTAGTGACACATAAAATATTTGTCTGTGTAGACATTAGGAGAAGCAATGGCAAGCCACTCCAGCACTCTTGCCTAGAAAATCCCATGGATGGAGGAGCCTGGTAGGCTGCAGTCCATGGGGTCGCTAAGGGTCAGACACGACTGAGCGACTTCACTTTCACTTTTCACTTTCCACTTTCACACATTGGAGAAGGAAATGGCAACCCACTTCAGTGTTCTTGCCTGGAGAATCCCAGGGACAGGGGAGCCTGGTGGGCTTCCGTCTATGGGGTCACACAGAGTCGGACATGACTGAAGTGACTTAGCAGCAGCAGCAGTAGACATTAGGAAGTGTGATAGTCAAAGAGACCGGAGTTCCATGCCTGTGAATGTTATTGCCAGTACCTTATAAACTAATAACTGATGAATATGGCCATCCCTGATCATCAAGTGAAAACTCACCAAGGAAACTGACCTTGCCGTGTACACTATGGCCTCACTGTAACAGTGCCCTTGAGGTTCCTAAGAGGGGAGCACCTTACAATGAGATCTGAAATTTGGCCATTTTTTAAATCTATAAAAATGTCTATTTCATATGGTCTAATCTAATGCCTTCAATAATCAGCCCTGCTTGTTAGCATGACCATAAGCATGTAATGAATACATATAACAAATAAGATTGCATCTGTGCTAAGTCACTTCAGTTGTATCCAACTCTTTGCGACCCTATGAACTATAGCCTGCCAAGCTCCTCTGTCCATGGGATTCTCCAGGCAAGAATACTGGAGTAGGTTGCAGACCCTTCCTCTAGGATATTCCCGACCCAGGGATCAAATCCACATCTCTTGTATCTCCTGCATTGACAGGAAGGGTCTTTACCACTTGCACCACCTGGAAAACCCTAACATGTAAGATTACATGTGACACACCTGTGAGGTTAAATATTACCTCAGTTTACTAAGGCTCAGAAAGGTTAAGCAGTGGTTGTAACACTGCACAGCACATGAGAGCTAGACTGACACCCAGGTCTACCTGTTTCTTCTTACTGCACCCCTTGGCAACCTATACCCATCATCTTGGAGAGAGACAATAATTGGGTTTCATTGTTAGGTTTTTTGATTTCTCCTACACCCCTACAGAAGAACTGTACAAAAAAGTTCTTCACGATGAAGATAATCACAATGGCATGATCACCCACCTGGAACCAGACATCTTGGAATGTGAAGTCAAGTGGGCCTTAGAGAGCATCATAACGAACAAAGCTAGTGGAGATGATGGAATTCCAATTGAGCTATTTCAAATCCTGAAAGATGATGCTGTGAAAGTGCTGCACTCAATATGCCAGCAAAATTGGAAAACTCAGCAATGGTCACAGGACTGGAAAAGGTCAGTCTTCATCCCAATCCCAAAGAAAGGCAATGCCAAAGAATGCTCAAACTACCGCACAATTGCACTCATCTCACACTCTAGTAAAGTCAGGCTCAAAATTCTCCAAGCTAGGCTTCAGCAATATGTGAATCGTGAACTTCCAGATGTTCAATCAGGTTTTAGAAAAGGCAGAGGCACCAGAGATCAAATTGCCAACAAAACTGGATCATAGAGAAAGCAAGAGAGTTCCAGAAAAATATCTATTTCTGCTTCATTGACTATGCCAAAGCCTTTGACTGTGTCGATCACAATAAACTGTGGAATATTCTGAAAGAGATGGGAATCCCAGACCACCTGACCTGCCTCTTGAGAAACCTGTATGCAGGTCAGGAAGCAACAGTTAGAACTGGACATGGAACAACAGACTGGTTCCAAATAGGAAAAGGAGTACGTCAAGGTTGTATATTGTCACCCTGCTTATTTAACTTATATGCAGAGTACATCATGAGGAACGCTGGGCTGGAAGAAGCACAAGCTGGAATCAAGATTGCCGGGAGAAATATCAATAACCTCAGATATGCAGATGACACCACCCTTATGGCAGAAAGTGAAGAGGAACTCAAAGGCCTCTTGATGAAAGTGAAAGAGGAGAGTGAAAAGGTAGGCTTGAAGCTCAACATTCAGAAAACAAAGATCATGGCATCTGGTCCCATCACTTCATGGGAAATAGATGGGGAAACAGTGGAAACAGTGTCAGACTTTATTTTGGGGGGCTCCAAAATCACTGCAGATGCTGATTGCAGCCATGAAATTAAAAGACGCTTACTGCTTGGAAGGAAAGTTATGACCAGCCTAGATAGCATATTAAAAAGCAGAGACATTACTTTGCCAACCAAGGTCCGTCTAGTCAAGGCTATGGTTTTTCCCATGGTCATGTATGGATGTGAGAGTTGGACTGTGAAGAAAGCTGATCGCCGAAGAATTGATGCTTTTGAACTGTGGTGTTGGAAAAGACTCTTGAGAATCCCTTGGACTCCAAGGAGATCCAACCAGTCCATTCTAAAGGAGATCAATCCTAGGTGTTCATTGGAAGGACTTATGCTAAAGCTGAAACTCCAATACTTTGGCCACCTCATGTGACGAGTTGACTCACTGGAAAAGAGTCTGATGCTAGGAGGGATTGGGGGTATGAGGAGACGGGGACAACAGAGAATGAGATGGCTGGATGGCATCACCGACTCGATGGACATGAGTTTGAGTGAACTCCGGGAGTTGGTGATGGACAGGGAGGCCTGGCATGCTGTGGTTCATGGGGTCGCAGAGAGTCGGACATGACTAAGCGACTGAACTGAACTGAACTGAACTGAACACCCCTACAGGAAAAGAACTAAGTTGGAAAGAAATGATTCATAGTCTTAAAGAAATAAGTTTATGCATATTATTTTGCATTTAGCTTTGTTCTCTTATCTACAAGTGATAGAAACCAGCATCTGCATTATATTTGGGCTTCCCTAGTGGCTCAGACCAGAGAAGGCAATGGCAACCCACTCCAGTACTCTTGCCTGGAAAATCCCATGGGTGGAGGAGCCTGGTAGGCTGCAGTCCATGGGGTCGCGAAGTCGGATACGACTGAGTGACTTCACTTTCACTTTTCACTTTCATGCATTGGAGAAGGAAATGGCAACCCACTCCAGTGTTCTTGCCTGGAGAATCCCAGGGATGGCAGAGCCTGGTGGGCTGCCGTCTATGGGGTCACACAGAGTCAGACACGACTGAAGCGACTTAGCAGCAGCAGCAGCAGAGGCTCAGACAGTAAAGAATCTTCCTGCAGTGCAGGAGACCCTAGTTCGATTCCTAGGTCGGGAAAATCCCCTGGAGAAAGGAATGGCAGCCCACTCCAGTATTCTTGCCTGGAAAATTCCATGGAGACAGAAGCCTGGCAGGCTACAGTCCATGGGATTGCAAAGAGTCGGACACAACTGAGTGACACTCACTTTCACTTTTCAGTATATTAACCCCACTCAGGCACATTCTCTTTAGGTTAGAGTGTGTATTTGGTCAAGACTAAGAAAGTAATTAGCTTTTAATCTCATAGATATGCATTATGTCTGTATTTTCCTTTTTTGATTTGTATAACATATGCCCTTTGATATAGTAAGAAAAAAGGCTTTTAAAGCCAACACTCTCAACAAAGGTAAATATTTTATTTTATTTGGGGCTGAATCTGTAAGCCCACCTCCTTTGTCTAAATACTTAAAACTGCTTGCTCCATGGCCATTTAAAACTGATGCTGATTTTTAACAATTATCAGCCCTTAGTATAAAAGAGTCATGGAAACCAGATTTTTAATAACCTGATCTCCACTTTTATATCTCAGTTATCAAGACAAATGACTTTTAACCCAATGTACTTGGTTCTAGATCTTTTAGAGACCATTTTGGAACAAGGTAATATCCAAATGCATATCTGGATGAAAGGTTGTATAAACAGCGTGAGAACTACAAACTGAGACAGGTCCTATCTGAGATATTTCAGTTCTGTAACTGAGATCTAGAGAGCCACACACACAGGCTGGGTGTTCTTTTATAGTTTCCATCAAAAGCTGTGTTGTGGCTACAATTCCTGGAACCTTCATTCTCGATTCTCCAAGTAATCAGGGTTCAGTGAATAACCCTGACATCTGAAGACCCAAAACAATAGGACTTATAAATAAACAGGGTCTGTCACCATAAACAGAAGTTATTATTTGATAATTGAAAAGCAATGGAAAAGTTTACCTCCATTGTCTTTTTAATATGGAAAATATGATTCTAAAAATGTAAATGGCTTTAAACCAACAGACATTTTTCTAATAACATTTTCAACATGCCTCACATAAGTCCAATATATAAAGTGATCAGTGAATTATTTTAATTTAAATTTATTAAGAGTTTTATAAAAAAAAGTTAGCACTTAATCAAAGTATAAAAGAAAAAGTGTGACTATTAAATTTATTTTTCTGCCTTTATATAGCTTTTCTATGCATAAACATATACATGTAGATTGGCAGAGGTGGTCTGACAGATTTTTCTGTGTATTTTGTATTTGTGCTCATGATATGTATACATGTTTACTTTTAAGAGAAATCAATGATCAGTTTCATTTATCTAATTAATATTTAGGTATTCGTCATTATGTAAACTCATAACTGTGTCCCTCCTCCATACTTATTCAATTTTAGGTGACTCATTTAAATTTTGATTAATACAAATCAGTGAATAAAAATTGCTTGTATATCAATTTATTTCTAGTTTGTCGCTTCTATCCTTAATATTTTCTCATGTAAAAATATTTCATATTTCCTTAACATAGTTTCTCCTGAACAAACAATGAAGAATTGGTAAAGATTTAATAATTAGTAAATATGTTATAAATATTGCTGTCTGAAGGCACTCATCACACCAGAGTCTCAGAAATCTAGGCACTTGCATTACATTTGACATCCCAGGAATTACTGTATAGTAATCTTACCTTTTAAAAGGTATGATGTCACAGTGATCATGGAACCTTGGACCTGAAAGATATTTTAGAGACTATCAAATGAACCTCAGTTAGATCAAACTGTTTTTAACACAGTCCAGTGTGTGCCCAGAGACCTGTACCTAATGTGAGCAGACAGAAACCAGCCCTGAGATTTTCTTAGAACTAGTAAGGAAAAATCCATACCAAATGGCCTTAACAAATTGCTGAGGTTTCAGTGAGTATATTAAGACGGGATTGAATTGTTTTAGAAGTTGTACACTTTTTAAAAAAATATCCAAGTCTTCCTGATTGCTTTGGACTTCTTGTCAGGAAGGCAAAGATTAATTTTCCATTTACTTCAAAGAGCTCAATGGAATGAGCCCAGAGCAAAATATAAAATTTAACACTATCTTCTTTTAATATCCCATTTTTTGTTGACACCTCTCTATGCCAAGAATTTGGTTCCTTCTATAGGTAGCCTCCTCCCTCACCTAAGGTTAAGCCTACAGCTATAACTCCTTTCTGACTTCACCCAAATGGGATAGCAGCAAATTGTTTCATTTGCCCTTTCAGCTATTAGCTCAGACACAGATATAGTCCATGCAAAACACTAGGCTAAATTGGTATTTTGATTTCTGGTGTTTGCGAATTTATCACTTAATATGCAATTACAGAGGGGCTTCCCCTAGCAGCTCAGTGGTAAAGAATCCTCCTGCTAACGCAGGAAAGGCAGGTTCGATCCCTGGGTCAGGAAAATCCCTGAAGAAGGAAATGGCAATCCACTCCAGTATTCTTGCCTGGGAAATCTCACGTATAAAGGAACTTGGTTGGCTACAGTCCATGGGGTTTCAATAGACTTAACAACTAAACAACAACATTTACAGAACAATTTACCCCCATGCTGGGCTCCAATGAAATGAAAACATTTGTAATTGCCTAAGACATCACCCAGTCTCAAGGACTGGATATCCAGTGCCTCCTGTTTCCTGCAGATCAACTCTACCTTCTTGGGTGAACCAGAAAACAATCTACAGCAATTTCTCAACTCTAAATTACAGTGGAAGGGCATGACCGGTGGCTCGGTGGTAAACAGTACGCCTGCCAATACAGGAGACACTGGCTCTATTCCTAGTTCGGGACAATCCCACAAGCATGGGAGCAACTAAGCCTATGTGCTACAACTATTGAGCCTGTGCTCCAGAGACTGGGAACCGCAACTCCTGAACCCACACACCACAACTAGAGAGTAACCTCCACTCGCTGCAGCTACAGAAAAGCCCACACAGCAACGAAGACCTAGCACAGCCAAGAATAAATAAATAAGTAAACAAAATTAAGATGAAATTCAATGGATTAGTAAACTGTGCCATTGATGTGCTTTTGGGAGACTAAAATATAATAGTAAGTGTTCACGTTACTAGTATATACTGCACTCCATCAGAAACGCTGACATGGGAAAATGCACATCACAAAGTTGAGGGAAAAAAACAAGCTTGACAATCAACATTTGATGCATTTTCTTCTAAGATTACATGTGCTCATCTCTATTACTCAATGAAAGAATTCTCCACCAAGTGATTTCCTCACTGCTAATAAATACTCAATCCAAACACATAAATAAATCATATAAAAGGATCAAAATTGATTTAAACACCTCATAAAATGCTTTACTTTTTTCAGGCACAAGTTTGAGGGGAAAAAATGTAAATAATTTTGAAATAAATTATATTTCTATAGCAACAAAGCCACAAGCACTTGCTACCTTAACAACTGAAAATCTTAACAGTACATCCTGAAAATAAAGCTTTGCATTTCTTGAGGATGAAAAGCTATCCTGGGTTTCATCACACTATTATTAGGAATGCAATTCTGGGATACAGCTTTGAAGGTATTCTCTTCTATCAAAATCCTATTTAAAAGTATAAAGTCACCCCCTAATCAAAAGCAAAAAAATTTTCTAAAATACTGCCTGATTTCTACTGAGAATACAGTTGTTTCTGTAGCATCTTAAATAAAGTGGGGTGCTTTCCTTAACTTACAAAACTGAATACATTTGCTAACCTCTCTGAAAAACTTCAAAGCAAATATCTATCTTTTGCTAATAAATTTAATTAATACTGAGCACTTCTCTTTTTCGGATATGTACTCAGAAGTGGGACTGATGGATCATGTGGCAGTTCTATTTTTTTCTTTATACCAATTTTATTTTTTATATTTCTTTTTTAAATTTTGTTTATTTTTTACCTGGTGAAAAATTGCTTTACAATTTTATGTTGGTTTCTGCCATACAACATGAATCAGCCGTAATTATATATAAATATCCCTTCCCTCCCAAGCCTGCCTCCTCTCCCCATCCCACCCCTCTCGGTCTTCACAGAGTGACAGGTTGGCTCCTTGTGTAATTTAGCAACTTCCCACAATCGATTTTACATATGATAACGCATATATGCCAATGCTTTTTCAACTCATTCCACCCTCACCACAGTGGCCACAAGTCCATTCTCTACAACATTAATCAGTACCATTTTTCTAGCTTCCATATATATGTATTAATACATGATACTTGTTTTTCTTTTTCTGACTTCTTTCACTCTGTATTAAAAGGCACTAGGTTCATCCATCTCACTTTGAGGAATCACTATACTGCTGTCCATAATAACTGGACCAATTTACATTTCCACCAACAGTGTATAAGGGTTCCCTTTTCTCCACATTCTTGCCAACATTTATCGTTTATCTTTTTGGTGATAGCCATTTTAACAGGTGTGAAGTGATATCTCATTGTCATTTGGATTTGGATTTCCCTGGTGACTAATGATTTTGAGTAATTTATCCTCTATCTATTAATTATTTGTATGTCTTCTTTGGAGAAATGTCTATTCAGGCCCATTGTTCATTTTTTAATCAGGTTGTTTAGAGTTATTTGAATTCCTAATATATTTTGGACATTAACCCTCCCATTAGATACATGGTTTGAAAATATTTATTTAATAGGTTGTTAACAACCTCATTTATTTTTTTTTTTTTTAGGTAATTAATTTATTTTTTATTGGAGGCAAATTATTTTACAATATTATATTGGTTGGTTTTGCCATACATTGATATGAATTTGCCCCAGGTTTACATAAGTTCCCCCTCCTGAACCCCCCTCCCACCTCCCTCCTCCCTTTATCCTCCCTCTGGGTCATCCCCGCATGCCAGCCCCGAGCATCCTATAACATGCATTGACCCTGAACTATTGATTCGTCTCACATATGACAACATACGTGTTTCAATGCCATTCTCCCAAATCATCCCACCCTCACCCTCTCCCATAGAGTCCCAAAGACTGTTCTATACATCTGTGTCTCTTTTGCTGTCTCGTATACAGGGTTATCATTTTCATCTTTCTAAATTCCATATATATGTGTTAGTATACTGTATTGGTGCTTTTCTTTCTGGCTTACTTCACTCTGTATAATAGGCTCCAGTTTCATCCACCTCATTAGAATTGATTCAAATGTATTCTTTTTAATGGCTGAATAATACTCCATTGTGTATATGTACCAAAGCTTTCTTATCCATTCGTCTGCAGATGGACATCTAGGAACAACCTCATTTAATAGGTTGTTTCTTCACTCACTCTATTGATTGGTTTGTTTGGTTTTTTTTGGTGGTGGTGGTTTTTTGTTTGTTTTTATTTTGTTTTTGTTTGCTTTGCAGAAGCATTTTTATTTGATCAAACATCAATTGCCTATGCTTTTGATGTCATAGCCATGAAACCAATGCCAAGACCAATGTCAAGATAATTTTCCCATATGTTTTCTTCTTCCAGTTTTACAGCTTCAGGTCTTAGCTTTAAATATATAGTCCATTTTGAGTTGATACTTGTATATGGTGTGAGATAAGAGCCCAGTTTCATTTTTCTGCAAGTAGGTATCCAGCTTTTTCAATACTATTTATTGAAGAGGTCCTCCTTTCCCCGCTGTGTATTCTCGGCACCTTGTCAAAAATCAGTTGACAATACATGTATAGATTTATTTCTGGGTTCTCTATTCTGTTTCATTGGTACAAGTACCATATTGTTTTGAATATTATAGACTTTAATATATTCTGAAATCAGTAGTTATGATGCCACCAGCTTTGTTCTTATTTAAGAGTGCCTTAGCAATTTGGGATCTTTGGTATTTCCATATGAATTTCAGTGTTGTTTTTTCCATTTCTGTAAAGAATGTCATTGGGATTTTGGGAGAAATTGCACTGAATAGATAGATCTATTTAGAAAGATCTAGATCTTTCTAAAGTATAGATATATAGAAAGTATAGATCATTTTGGATAATATGGATATTTTAACAATATTACTGTTTCCAATTCATGAACCCAGGATATGTTTCTATTGGTGTTTCATTTAATATCTTACATCAATGTTTTTAATTTACAGTATGCAAGCCTTTCACCTCTTTGGTTAAGTTTATTCCTATTTTTTTCTTTCAGTTAGTACTAGAAATGGGATTGTTTTCTTAATTTCTTCAGAGATTTTGTTGTTAGTGCATTGAAATTTCACTAATTTTTGTGTGTTGATTTTGTATTTTCCTGAAACGTTACTGAATTCATTTATTAGTTCTAACAGTTTTTTGTTGAGTATAGGATTTTCTACATATATGATCATGTCATCTGCAAACAGAAAAAAATTTACTTCTTCCTTTCCAGTTTGGTGTCTTTTATTCCTTTCTGTTGTCTAATTAGACTTTTAGTACTAAGTTGAACAGAAGTGGCCAGAGTGGGCATCCTTGTACAGAATCTTAGAGGAAAAGTTTTCCATAGTCTAGGCCTCAAGAGGCCTTGAAGCTTCCACATTTGCCCTCTTGGAATCCTGCACTAAGAAAGCCAATCTAGCCTAGTGGAGGATAAGAGGCTACCCAGAGCAGAACTGAGGTGACCCAGCTGGTAGCTAACACCAACTGCCAGACACAACTGAACCATCTTGGATCTGACAGCCCAGCTGACTGTCCAGCATTTACAGTGAGTGACCCAGAAGAGGGCAACAGAGGAACCATCCAGCCATGCCACAGAATAGTGAAAAATAACAAATTGTTTGCAGTTTAAACCATTAGCTTTGGGGCAATTTGTTCTGAAGCAATAGGTAATCGAAACAGCATCCATGAAAGTAAAAATTAATAAAATGGTACTTGGTAATAAAAACAACTGTGAGTCTCTGAAGTGTTAGAGTTATTATAAATCTTGAGTCCTTGCTTTCTTCCTTCATTCTATAAATATTTATTGAGCCACTAGCATATTCCAGATAATGTATTGTTTCAGACATAGATGGACAAACAAAATATTTTCCTACCTTTGCAATGCTTATGAGCCAGCTAGCATTAAAAATGCTAACACAGAAATACGTACTTAACTATAAAGTGTGATAGGTGCCTAGAGAAAAGAATCACAGAAACAGACCTTAGCTGTATTGGGAAGTTTTTCATCAGTGCTGAGACACAGAGCGGCTGTGAAATAATTTCTCTCCCCTTGATTTTATTCTAAAAGAAATGGTTACTGCATCGAACTCAAAAGGTTTACAGTACGAGGGAACTGTTGTTCCATCTCTTTTCTATTTAAAAGAGTAGATATAAATAAATTGTCTACAGATATGAAGAAAACAGATGGATTTGAAAATTCAAGCTCACACTGAATATAATTAACTTGGAAAGAGAAGACAAGGATGGCTGAGATCATAGGTGCCCAGGAGACAGGCAAAGGGCTAACTTATTTTTAACACCATAGTAGTTTCAGCAGTAAGGAAAATTCCAACTCCATTAAAGTCTCTGAAAAGGTGAAAGAGCAAATGAAAAAAGAAAAAAAAAAAATGTGACTACTGGGGAATAATTAACATTTTGACCCAGCTGCCAGCCTGAGGAGGTATTCCTTGCTGATTAGCAAAGTTGGGTTTCCTAGGTCATTGCAAATGAGGTCTTGTGAAGCACTCTGGGTGTTGTTTACTATTAGATTCTGAAAGAAGTACACCTGAAGAGGCAAAGGGGCTTAATTAAGCAAAGCACTGCTTCAGCAAGAATGGAGGTTTGCTTAATGCACAGAGGGGCCTTATTTGCATACCCAAACAGACTACTCTGGGATAACTGATCAGGCAGATAACAAAATGATCCTTGGCCTTGAAGGGCTTGATAATGGTCCTGTGCCAGGACACAGGTGATTGAGACTTCAATGGAGCCTGGAGTATGAGGCCCTTTACCTTTGAACCCCAGCAGCCATTACCCACTTAGAATTCATTTGGTCAGTCCTACATATGTTGCTGTTCAGTCACTCAGTCATTTTCTGCTCTTTGCAACCCCATGGACTGCAGCACTCTAGGCTTCCCTGTCCTTCACCATCTCCCAGAACTTGCTCAAATGCATGTCCATTGAGTAGGTGATGCCATCCAACCATCTCATCCTCTGTCGTCCACTTCTCCTCCCGCCTTCAGTCTTTCCCAGCATCAGGGTCTTTTCCAACAAGTCAGCTCTTTGCATCAGGTGGCCAAAGTACTGGAACTTCAGCTTCAGCATCACTCCTTCCAATGAATATTCAGGATTCATTTCCTTTAGGATTGACAGGTTTGATCTCCTTGCTGTCCAAAGGACTCTCAAGAGTCTTTTCCAATGTCACAGTTCAAAGGCACCAATTATTCCAGGTTCACGTTTTTTTATTGTCTAGCTCCATACATGACTATTGGAAAAACCATAGCTTTAATTACACAGACCTTTGTCGGCAAAGTTAATGTCTCTGCTTTTAATATGCTGTCTAGGTTTGTCATAGCTTTTCTTCCAAGGAGCAAGTGTCTTTCAATTTCATGGCTGCAGTCACCATACACAGTGATTTTGGAACCCAAAAAAAGTAGTCTGTCATTGTTTCCATTGTTTCCCCATCTATTTGCCATGAAGTGATGGGACTGAATGCCATGATCTTCATTTTGTGAATGTTGAGTTTTAATCCAGCTTTTTCACTCTCCTCTTTCACCTTCATCAAAAGTCTCTTTACTTCCTCTTCTCTTTGTGCCATAAGGGAAATGCCTACATATAGGGTTCAGTTCAGTTCAGTTCAGTCGCTCAGTCGTGTCTGACTCTCTGCGACCCCATGAATTGCAGAACGCTAGGCCTCCCTGTCCATCACCAATTCCCAGAGTTTACCCAAACTCATGTCCATCGAGTCGGTGATGTCATCCAGTCATCTCATCCTCTGTCATCCCCTTCTCCTCCTGCCCCCAATCCCTCCCAGAATCAGGGTCTTTTCCAATGAGTCAACTCTTCGCATGAGGTGGCCAAAGTATTGGAGTTTCAGCCTCAGCCTCAGTCCTTCCAATGAACACCCAGGACTGATCTCCTTTAGGATGGACTGGTTGGATCTCCTTTCAGTACAAGGGACTCTCAAGAGTCTTCTCCAGCACCACAGTTCAAAAGCATCGATTCTTCGGCTATCTGCTTTCTTCACAGTCCAACTCTCACATCCATACATGACCACGGAAAAACCATAGCCTTGACTAGACGGACTTTGGTTGGCAAAGTAATGTCTCTGCTTTTTAGTATGTTATCTAGGTTGGTCATAACTTTCCTTCCAAGGAGTAAGCGTCTTTTAATTTCCTGGCTGCAATCACCATATGCAGTGATTTTGGAGCCCAGAAAAATAAAGTCTGACACTGTTTCCACTGTTTCCCCATCTATTTGCCATGAAGTGATGGGACCAGATGCCATGATCTTAGTTTTCTGAATGTTGAGCTTTTAGCCAACCTTTTCACTCTCCTCTTTCACTTTCATCAAGAGGCCTTTGAGTTCCTCTTCACTTTCTGCCATAAGAGTGGTGTCACCTGTATATCTGAGGTTATTGATATTTCTCCCGGCAATCTTGATTCCAGCTTGTGCTTCTTCGAGCCCAGCATTTCTCATGATGTACTCTGCATATAAGTTAAATAAGCAGTGTGACAATATACAGCCTGACATACTCTTTTTCCTATTTGGAACCAGTCTGTTGTTCCATGTCCAGTTCTAATTTCTGCTTCCTGACCTGCATATAGGTTTCTCAAGAGGCAGGTCAGGTGGTCTGTTATACCCATCTCTTTCAGAATTTTCCACAGTTTATTGTGATTCACACAGTCAAAGGCTTTGGCATAGTCAATAAAGCAGAAATAGATGTTTTTCTGGAACTCTCTTGCTTTTTTGATGATCCAGAGGATGTTGGCCATTTGATCTCTGGTTCCTCTGCCTTTTCTAAACCCTGCTTGAACATGTGGAAGTTCACGGTTCACGTATTGCTAAAGCCTGGCTTGGAGAATTTTGAGCATGACTTCATTAGCGTGTGAGATGAGTGCAATTGTGCGGTAGTTTGAGCATTCTTTGGCATTGCCTTTTTTGGGATTGTAATGAAAACTGACTTTTTCCAGTAGACATTCACAAATCCAAGGTTTCTTAACGTGAATAATTCCTTCTACCTAGAGTATCCTATTCTCTTCTACCTCACAACCTCCCACTCTTTCAGTTCAGTTCAGTTCAGTTGCTCAGTCGTGTCCGACTCTCCGCGACCCCATGAATCACAGCACGCCAGGCCTCCCTGTCCATCACCAACTCCCGGAGTACACTCAAACTCATGTCCACAGAGTCGGTGATGCCATCCAGCCATCTCATTCTCCATCGTCCCCTTCTCCTCCCGCCCCCAACCTTTCCTAGCATCAGAGTCTTTAGACCCAATTTAAATGTTATTTCTTTATACACTCGCCCCAGGGAAGCCAAATTAATCATCCCCTTGTTAGTACTTACTACTCTGTGACTCCCTTTACTATAGCATAACCAGCAATAACACTTAACGATTTTGTCTTAATCACTATTTTGTAAAGTCTTCAGACACTGTGGGGATTCCCTGGTGGCTCAGCTGGTAAAAACATCCTCCTGCAATTCCTGGGTTTGATCCGTGAGTTGGGAAGATCCCCTGGAGAAGGGAACCGCTACCCACTCCAGTATTCTTGCCTAGAGAAGTCCATGGACTGTATAGTCCATGGGGTCAAAAAGAGAGGACACAACTGAGCGACTTTCACTAACTGGAAAACACTGTAAACCCTTCAGGTGTGTCTGACTCATCTTGGTATTGATGGTGCTTAAGTATCTGATGCTGAAGCTGAAACTCCAATACTTTGGCAACCTGATGCGAAGAACCAACTCATCAGAAAAGCCCCTGATGCTGGGAAAGATTGAAGGCAGGAGGAGAAGGGGACGACAGAGGATGAGATGGTTGGATGGCATCACCGACATGATAGACATGAGTTTGAGTAGGCTCCAGGAGTTGGTGATGGACAGGGAAACCTAGTGTGCTGCAGTCCATGGGGTTGCAAAGAGTTGGACACGACTGAGCAACTGAACTGAAGTATCTATCACATTACAGGAATACAAGAAACATTCAACTGATGGAATAAATAAATGAAGCAATTGATGTGAAAGGAAAATACTTGAAGGAATGCTGGGTATGTGTCTCTGTGTGCATATGTTATGTGTTTATATTTGTATCTATATCCATAGCCATAGTATGGAAAGAAATAGATCTAGTTGTTAACAAGCAGGAAGATTTCTCAAACTATATGATGACTTTTGTGATTCAGATGGCTCTTTAAACTTCTTCATGTCTTTTTTTATTATTATAGTTTTATTACAATGAAAGGATCCAAATTAGAACCAAAAGAAGAGATACATATAGCAGAATCTAGAACTGAGGGGGTTCCAAATGCAAAGTCTTGTGTACTCAAGAATGTGACTCCCCCGCCCCCGGCATCCATGTGTTTTAGTACACAGAGTAGTGCCAACCCCAGGAAGTTCATCCACATGCTATGTATAGTCAATAAACAGCAAGAATACAATTTTTTATTTGAAAGTAGTCATAAAACACTGCCATATCACTTGTGAGTTAAAATACTTGCAGACATTTTATCTTTAGTTGGGTCTTAGCAAGGGTTTTCTAAAAAGCAACTAATTTGTACCCCTGCTCACTTTCACTTTTCACTTTCACACATGGGAGAAGGAAATGGCAGCCCACTCCAGTGTTCTTGCCTGGAGAATCCCAGGGATGGAGGAGCCTGGTGGGATTCCATCTATGGGGTCGCACAGAGTCGGACACGACTGAAGTGACTTAGCAGCAGCAGCAGCAGCAAGATTAAATGTGAAAAATATTTTTAAAAAACAAGATTAAAAGATTTAATGTGGTTTTAAATGGCTTACTGCAAATCTATGAGAATAATATTGAATAAATATATAAGTGCTTAACTTAAAGCTTGTACCCTGTAAACCAATTTCTAAACTTCAAAAATGCCTACTACATTTTAAGATCAAATGACCTTTTCAAACTTATACAATTACATCAGGTATCAATTGGAAAATACTCATTTCTGTCTCTTTTTAAAAAAATCAAAATCCCATAAATGTAATCAAGCAAATAACCATAATTTCTAAAGACAGCTAGTTCTACCTGGTATCTTCTCTATGTAAGTAAGTTCTTTCCTGCTTCCATAGAATTCTTATAATTTGATGGGTATTTGAAAATGGACTTAAATACATTCTGCAGTCAAGATGTGTTTTTAAATAAAGTTTAGTTTTTCTCTAAACTTATAAAAGATATAAAAGCATTAATTGTAGAGATACTTGAAAAATAAATAAATAATTTTCTTTAAAAGAAACCCCAAATTCAGCAGTTTAAGATAATTATTGCTAAATTTTATCATAATAACATTTCATTAGAAAAATAATATACATAAAAAATTTAGAAATACAAAAGCAAAAAATAAAATATAGGATAATTTTTCTACATTAGTTTTTTCTAAGTATGTATGTTATTTTAACACAATTTGTACCATAGTATATATTTTTAAACAAAATTTAGATCAGACCTAGTTTTTTAAGATAGTCATACTGCAATGGACTTGTATGTATTTGAGTTTTCAACTACTGTTTAAGAACAGATATAGAAAAGAAATAAATAGATCAAAAAAGCACTTACTTTTGAAGACTCTTAATACATGTTGCAAAAATACTTTCCAAAAACTTGTCACCATGGACTGTCCTACTACAATAGATAAAAGCATCTGTTTCCCATCTCCTCAATAATATTCAGTAATATTATTTTTCATCTCTCTTAGTATGAGAGGCCAAAGTTGTTTCTGAACAGTTTTATGATTTCTTTTATTATGAAGTGAAGTTGGGCGTTTTTTTCACGTTAATTGACCTTTGCTTTTCACTTATTGTCAATTAAGCTCCTTAAAAACAAGAGTGTTTGTCTGTCCCAAGGCCCCCTTGTCTGACACATCGTAATCACTCAATAGCTGCTATAAAAATGATATTTTTATATACTTTGAGCATTTGTTACAATGGTTTTTAATGTGTTTATTGCTTACTTCTAAAACCCTTTTTCATCCTAAATGTTTATTGCAATTATTTTCCCCAATTTCTCATTTTCCTCTTAATGTTATTTATGGTATTTTTTTTTTGTGAACAGTCTTTCATTTTTATGTAATTGCCCATTGGCCTTTTTACTTTCTTTTATTCTATTTCTATTTAGAGTTCTGAGAGTGATTTCATCCATTGCTTTTATGTTTTGTGAACTCCTTTTCAATTCTGAGATGATTTTCTCGTGTAAACATAATTCACCTATATTGTTGAGGGTGGTATTTATTACTTTCTGTTAACATGTTTTTTTTTAAATGATGGAGGTTTTTAAAAAAAAATTTATTGAAATATATTTGATTTACAATATTGTGTTAGTTTCAAGTGTACAGCAAAGTAATCAGTTATACATATATAGATACCTACTCTTCTTTAGATATTTTTTCCCATACAGGCCATTTACAAACTATTAAGTAGAGTTTCCTGTGCTGTACAGTAGGTCCTTGTTATGTGTTTTATATCTGTTAATGTGTTTAACTTACACAAAGAGATTCAGTGCCGAGTGAGAAAAAAGATCAATTGGTGTGTTCTGCCAGCTCCTAAGAAGTAAGAATGTGAGACTTTGGAGAGGATACATTTTTCCTTAGAAGGATTCCTAATTTGTGGTAAATCCTCTGAGCCTATACTATTTAATATTCCATTTTCCTGGGTATGATCTGAGAGGATTCTGTGCTTCCAAAATTCTTAAGAATCATTAGAAGTTTGTCAAAGAACATTCATGTCTAAGACTATCTGGATTCCCCAGTCTTTAAACTTGAATGACTTGCCTTCAAATCCAGAGCTTGACAGTCCATGAAAACAAAGAATAGGCTAAAGAATAGTGACTGAAGATTTCAAGCTGAAGAATAAATTCAGCACAAGCTTTTCTGAAGTTGCTGTCATGATGAACCCAAACTTTACCGGTGATAACTTAGAACACCAGATGCCAGCCTTACATGGATGCCAGCCTGTGTATATGTCATTAAAAATTCAATAAATCCTATGTCAGCCTTTTTACATAATCTAAACTTTGAAAATTTCTCAATTGGTTAAGAACTTACAAGCCTATAAGCCTATAATCTTACGTCAGAATCCTCTCCAAAAAAATCTCTTCAACAGCCATCACCAAGTCTATGATTAAACATTTTTAGGGAGAGGGAACTCTTTACTTCTTGAGACAATTCATTGCAGAATTTCTCCCTCCAGCCCTTCTTTCATGAAGATCTAAGTTTTCCATTTATCTTACTGAAACAGTGAGTCCAGGTAATCGGATCCACCTGCAGGAAATCTGCTGAAACAACTTTTCAGCCTCCTTAAACGGATGAGCAGAGACATAATCAAAACAGCATGTTGCTGCTCTTAACAGATTCTTGCTGAAAGGTTTATGAAACAGTATGAGATTATTAATACAGGGTACTCCTTAAAAATCATGACAGAATTTAAGCTACAAAAAGCATGTAGTAAAGTATGAGCTGTACTAGTGTTCAGACCCCCTAACTTGGGGAAACAAGGATAGTAGCTAATTTCTATGTAGTCTCCTACATTAAGACCTAAGATCTTGCTATTTTTACAAATCTGTCCCATCATTTTAACAAATCTAAACACATGGGCAGAGAGATTCTCTTTTTTGACTTGGGAGAAATGCCCCATAGCCAACACAAGTAAATGTCTAAATACTCCCAAGATTGTGACTGAGAAAATGGACTGTCGGCTAGATTCCTATCAAGCAATGAGGGTGAGGCCTGAAGGACTGGATGTGCAGCTGTCTTCAAGTACAAACATGCATATGGATGCAAAACATATGAAATAATTTCTATCTCTTTAAATACTTATTTAAAAATAATGTCCTTGTGGTTTGTCCAAAAATAACATAGAGACTAGATATGGGAATTAGCCTGTTAATTTCTACATCACTCATAATGATCAAGAGAGGAAATTTCAGTCAGAAATCCCATAGAGCAGTGCTGAATTAGGGTGAACTTACTACCATCTCTGGGTCCCTAAAGTAAAAAATTTTGCTCTAGTTAAACACTTTTCTGAGTCTCGTGCTCTGCTTTAAAGTATTTTTATAAAAGGTTTTGAGGTACAGATTTTTTAATGCTTATCTGTGTATTTAGGATATGAACTAATAGCGTTTTTTAAGCTACAGGTCGTACATAATCAGAGATTCATGAAACCAAGTTAGTAGCTCTCAAGGAATTGTTTTTCTATTTTTCCCTTGGTTTCTAGAAAATACCACAGTTGTGCATATATACATGCGTGTGGTATGCACACATGCATACACCAGTATGTGATATAAAATGCATTTCTTATTCTAAGCCAAAAGCAAATATGTTTGAAAGACATTCTTTTATAGATTAAATAGAGACTAGATAGATAGATGACAGACAATGATAGATTCTCATTTAAGAATAGATTTTGTCCCTATATACGACAGTGATATAACTGATAAAACCACAACCCAGAAATGATTATATTTTTCTTAAAAGGTTTTCTACCATATGCTATCAAAGAAATGTTTTTAATGACTTCATTAATCTTCATAACTCTCCTGTAGAGAAGAATTAGATTTCTATTAAATGGTACTGTCAACTTCACCTCAGTTCAGTTCAGTTCAGTGGCTCAGTCGTGTCCGACTCTTTGCGAGCCCATGAACCGCAGCACACCAGGCTTCCTTGTCCATCACCAACTCCCGGAGTCCACCCAAACCCATGTCCATCAAGTGGATGATGCCATCCAACCAATGATGCCATCCAACCATCTCATCCTCTGTCGTCCCCTGCCCCTCCCACCCTCAATCTTTCCCAGCATCAGGGTCTTTTCCAATGAGTCAGCTCTTTGCATCAGGTGGCCAAACTATTGGAGTTTCAGCTTCAACATTAGTCCTTCCAATGAACACCCAGGACTGATCTCCTTTAGGATGGACTGGTTGGATCTCCTTGCAGTCCAAGAGACTCTCAAGAGTCTTCTCCAACACCACACTTCACCTCAAGGGAATGGATTTCTACAATAGCTTGCTGCCTATTTTTATTTGCCAAATCAAAGATTTTTCAAGAACATAGAGTAAGACTTCAGAGTTGGGACTAAAAATGAAATGTCAGCAGTAATTTATTTCCAATGATAACACTTTAGGCCAGGTCAAAGCACAGACTCAGAAGGCATAAAATACCATCTATGTAACAGCATGCCTTCTTAACTTTTGTCTCTCAATAGCCACATCTCAGTTATCTGGAAGTAGACTATCTTCAGTGTGAATTATTCACGTAAAATTCTCCAAAAAAAAGCCAACTAGGTATTGTACATGTATTCTCCATCACCATGCTTCTCTTGCCTCTTTGGTGTGGAAATAACTTGCCAAATGCTTGCTTAAAGCACAGCTGAGAATCTAACTTCCTGGATCACCACCCTAGACTTGTCTGACTGAGCCTCTGATTAGACTAACCCACTTTCCATCTGACTCCATGCCTGTCCTTCCATAGTAAGTAGATTTCTGCCAAGCTCTGTAGTTCTCAGTACTTTTGTCATAAGCATCTTTGACACAAGAATTTTTGCCATGTAACTTGCTGGCCATAAGGCAATGTTGCTGTAAAATATAAAATAGAGAAAAATAAAAAAGGAACACTTAAAAGAACATTAAAGAAATGGGAAATAAATAACAAAATTAAAAAGACTTTATTGTGAGATGCAAAAATATTTGGATACATTTTAAATGGTAGGTGGTTTAAGTGGCAGGTAGATAGTTCCCTTGTCATATAAAGCAACTGTTTCCAAACCAGTTTCCAGTAATTCACTGGTTACAATAAAAAATACTTTTCAAGTAACAAACAGGGGAATAAAAAAGTTATGTGTCGAAATGGTCATTTTTACTGAATTTATCATTTCGTTCTGTCAAATGTCTGGCCAATTTATTGAAAGGAAAAATAAACAAATAGTTATTTGGCTCAACTAATTAGGCCAGTTTAAATGCTGATTCCTTTGTTCTACATAGAGCTGCCTCTCTGCCACCTCCAAAAATTAAGAAAGCAAGGGTTCAATTTCACAGCATTTACCTCTGATATATTAGGTCCATTTCTACAAAGTGTGAGCAGGGATGTGGGGTGTTCACACCAATTTTTCAGGACCAATACATGGGATGAAAAAGGAATAGTCCAGGAATGAGAGATTTTCATAGAAAAGGGTTCTAGAGGCAGAAAGGACCAGCAGGCAGGTTGCCCAGTCAGTTATGAGGATTTCAAAGATGTGTTTGTTTGTCTCCAAGGAGGTATTGGAGTTTCTTCTCTCCTGAACAGCTGCAGCAGATGAATAAGGACTAATTCATAAACCAGTAAATTATGCTTTGAATTATATAAAGTGAGAAACTCTAAGAAAAGATTAGACTTTGGATTCATGAGAAGGCTTGCATTCTGTAGCTAAAGGAAATATATCAGTCCCATACTGGTGAAAGAAAACATCCTGATTACAGTAGGCAAATCGATTTCCTAAATTCCTGAGGTGGGCTACAACATCCTTGATTCAACAATTTTGAGTAAAAATGTATTATGTCTCAGAAATAGATTTAAGGAACTAGATCTGATAGAGTGCCTGATGAACTATGGATGGAGGTTCATGACACTGTACAGGAGACAGGAATCAAGACCATCCCCAGGAAAAAGAAATGCAAAAAAGCAAAATGGCTGTCTGAGGAGGCCTTACAAATAGCTGTGAAAAGAAGAGAAGTGAAAATCAAAGGAGGAAAAGAAAGATATACCCATTTGAATGCAGAGTTCCAAACAATAGCAAGGAGAGATAAGAAAGCCTTCCTCAGCGATCAATACAAAGAAATAGAGGAAAACAATAGAGTGGGAAAGACTAGAGATCTCTTTAAGAAAATTAGAGACACCAAAGGAACATTTCATGCAAAGACGGGCTCAATAAAGGACAGAAAGTGTAGGGACCTAACAGAAGCAGAAGATATTAAGAAGAGGTGATAAGAATACACAGAAGAACTATACAAAAAAGATCTTCACTCACCTAGAGCCAGACATCCTGGAATGTGAAGTCAAGTGGGCCTTAGGAAGCATGACTATGAACAAAGCTAGTGAAGGTGATAGAATTCCAGTTGAGCTATTTCAAATCCTGAAAGATGATGTTGTGAAAGTGCTGCACTCAATATGTCAGCAAATTTGGAAAACTCAGCAGTGGCCACAAGACTGGAAAAGCTCAGTGTTCATTCCAATCCCAAAGAAAGGCAATGCCAAAGAATGCTCAAACTACCGCACAATTGCACTCATCTCACACGCTAGTAAAGTCATGCTCAAAATTCTCCAAGCCAGGCTTCAGCAATACGTGAACCATGAACTTCCAGATGTTCAAGCAGGTTTTAGAAAAGGCAGAGGAACCAGAGATCAAATGGCCAACACCAACTGGATCATTGAAAAAGCAAGAGAGTTCCAGAAAAACATCTACTTCTGCTTCATTGACTATGCCAGAGCCTTTGACTGTGCGGAACCCAATACACTGTGGAAAATTCTGAAAGAGATGGGCATACCAGACCACCTGACCTGCCTCTTGAGAAACCTGTATGCAGGTCAGGAAGCAACAGTTAGAACTGGACATGGAACAACAGACTGGCTCCAAATAGGAAAAGGAGTACGTCAAAGCTGTATATTGTCACCCTGCTTATTTAACTTCTATGCAGAGTACATCATGAGAAATGCTAGGGGAGAGGAAAAATAAGCTGGAATCAAGATTGCCAGGAGAAATATCGATAACCTCAGATATGCAGATGATACCACCCTTATGGCAGAAAGTGAAGAGGAACTAAAAAGCCTCTGAAGAGAATGAAAAAGTTGGCTTAAAGCTCAACATTCAGAAAACTAAGATCATAGCATCCGGTCCCATCACTTCATGGGAAATAGATGGGGAAACAGTGGAAACAGTGGCTGACTTTATTTTTCTGGGCTCCAAAATCACTGCAGATGGTGATTACAGCCATGAAATTAAAAGACGCTTACTCCTTGGAAGGAAAGTTATGACCAACCTAGACAGCATATTAGAAAGCAGAGACACTTTGCCAACAAAGAGGTCCGTCTAGTCAAGGCTGTTGGTTTTCCCGTGGTCATGTATGGATGTGAGAGTTGGACTATAAAGAAAGCTGAGCACCGAAGAATTGATCCTTTCAACTGTGGTGTTGGAGAAGACTCTTGGGAGTCCCTTGGACTGCAAGGAGATCCAACCAGTCCATTCTAAAGGAGATCAGTCCTGGGTGTTCATTGGAAGGACTGATGCTGAGGCTGAAACTCCAATACTTTGGCTACCTGATGCAAAGGGCTGACTCATTGGAAAAGACCCTGATGCTGGGAAAGATTGAGGGTGGGAGGAGAAGGGGACGACAGAGGTTGAGAAGGTTGGATGGCATCATCGACTTGATGGACATGGGTTTGGGTGGACTCCAGGAGTTGGTGATGGACAGGGAGGCCTGGAGTTCTGCGATTCATGGGGTTGCAGAGAGTCAGACATGACTGAGCGACTGAACTGAATTGTACTGAACTCAGTCATCACTGAGTATACCTCCTTTAGTGGAGTGGAAGTGGAGGTTGCTCAGTCGAGTCCGACTCTTTGAGACCCCATGGACTACACAGTCCTTGGAATTCTCCAGGCCAGAATACTGGAGTGGATAGCCTTTCCCTTCTCCAGGGGATCTTCCCAACCCAGGGACTGAACCCAGGTCTCCCGAATTGCAGGTGGATTCTTTAGCAGCTGAGCCACAAGGGAAGTCCACATCCTTTAGTACTTCTCATCTGTAAGAAATTCAGAGCCATCATGCCCTGGTCCATCATCAGAGCACTCTTCCAATGCACTCTGCACATATGCCTTACCTGTGGATCTTTGGATGCTCAACTGGGACATCGCATTTCTTCTTACCTCCTGGTAGTATCTCTGGAATTAACAGCAGCAGTTCAGCATCAGGGTCCCACCAGCAGCCATTGCACTAGCAGTTAACAGGGGTGGCACCCGAAGTCTGGGTAACATGCCCTTTTATTATTTGCTTGTCCATACTTCCAACCTGTAAATGTGGCCAACTCCCTGCATTAATTCCTCTCTACTTGAAATACCTAAGGTGGTTTCTGTTTTCCTGACTGGACCTAATTAACACAGGCAGTATTTATCCTCAAAGCTCATTTTCCCTCATTTATTCCTCATGTTTTATTAATTTACAAATTAAATGTTTTGTTACAATTTATAGGACTCCTAGGAAATTTTTAAAGATTGGGGACAGGCACATTTCCTTAAGCCTGCCCTTATTACATCATTTCCCAATTGTTCCTCCAAGAAACATTTGCCATCAGAGTACAAGTGTTAATATGTCCTATTATATGCAGTAGTATGACTGGAAGAACTTGTTGGAAACAAATTAATGAATCATTCTTCATTCTAACTTTTTTCCACAAAAAGAAAAATATTCAACTCATTTCAAAGAAGCCACTTAGAACACAAATAAAATCTTGAATATTTTTTCCACATGACCTAGCATGGTAGTTCTGACTATAGAAAGAGAAAAGAGAACACCCATGCTGAATGCTTAATGCTAAACATCTTCTACTCACGATGATTTAGAAGGATTCTTTTTCCAGCAGAGTAAACATTTATCTTACAAACATGTTTAAAAACATTATCCTGATTACATAGCCTAAGAAGAAACAATCATTTTCACAAGTAAAGAAACTTTAACCAAATAAATTATTCCTTAGTTTTCTCACTCTCAAATAGCTATCATATTGCCCACTTATACACAAGGAGTTTCCATTGATTGGTCTGAAAATTGACTACGGTCTGTTTTGATCTTCCAATGATAGGATAACCACTTAACAAAGTAAGACCTTTATTCTTTACCAGCCCAATATCTTCCAAAGAACCTACAAAGGGACCAGCTGGCAGAAGGAGGCAAGAGTGTTTGAAGATTAATTCTTCTGAATCAATTTAGAACGCTAACTTGGAAGTGTGGCAAAAGCTGACCGTGTAAGCGAACATTAAATGAAATATGGTATTAAATTATCTCTGAGACACATGTGGGCCCTGAAACTATTGAAACCAAGTCTAAATGTGTTTGGAGTTGAACATGAAACATTCAGTTGGTAAATCTAATACCACACACAAAAAAATTTTGTTTAGTTTCATAAAAATGACAATACTAAATTTCCCAAAGGCATCATTTTTGCCCACCCCAGTTTAAAATTGAGCAACTCACAGTATTGTTGCCTGAGGAATAAGAGATTATGCTATAAATCTGAGAGTCAATTAATGATTTTCTTTGAACTATCAGATATATTTGAAAACAATCTGTTAGAGCATAGTGACAGAATCATGGTCTCATTCTCTGTAAGCACTAGTTAGTTGCACTCAGTTTCATAGCAGTGGGCTGCTCTCAAAACTCAAATAATCACCATGAAAATATATTCTATCCATCCCAAGAAAATGAAATAATCAATGAATTATGGCATTTTAGAACATCACTGAACTTCAGAAATCTTTTCAAGATATTACAATATTTATCCAAAGATTTACCCACATTGATGAGTGAGCAGTCAGGATCAGAACTGAAAAGTTCCACTTCAGTTCATTTTGTCTTGCTGGTGATGGTTTAGTCATTAAGTCATGTCTGACTCTTGCAACCCCATGGACTGTAGCCCGCCAGGCTCCTCTGTCCATAAGATTTTCCAGGCAAGGATACTGGAGTGGGTTGCCATTTCCTTCTCCAGAGGATCTTCCCCCGGGTTGATCTTCCCAACCCAGGAATCAAACCCGGGTCTCCTGCATTGCAGGCAGATTCTTTACTGACTGAGGTATGAGGGAAGCCCTCATTTTGTCTTAAACACATGGATAACGATCTTGGAAACATGTTACCACATGTAGAACATTCTCAGAGTATGTTCTGCTCACAGTTGGTTGATCAGACACCCTAGTCATTTACTCTTCCTAGGCCTTTGGAATCCAGTCTGACTACAAATTCTGAGCTGTGATTGAAAATTAGTCTGAAAGACACTGGATTTGACCTGTGAACTCATTTTCAAAGGCAATAAATGCCTTCAGCTCTCTATTTTTAAGAAAAGTATCACAGAGGTATGGTTTTTGTAATAGTCATGTATGGATGTGAGAGTTGGACCATAAAGAAGGCTGAGCACCAAAGAATTGATGCTTTTGAACTGTGGTGCTGAAGAAGACTCTTGAGAGGCCCTTGGATATCAGGGAGATCAAACCAGTCAATCCTAAAGGAAATCAACCCTGAATAATCATTGGAAGAGCTGATGCTGAAAGTGACGCTCCAATACTTTGGCCACCTGATTCAAAGAGCCGCTTTATGAGAAAAGAACCTGATGCCAGGAAAAGATTGAAGGCAGGAGGAGAAGGGGGTGACAGAGGAGGAGATGGTTGGATGACATCACTGACTCAATGACCGTGAGTTTGAGCAAACTCCAGGAGACAGTGAAGTCAGGGAAGTCTGGTATGCTACAGTACATGGGTTCACAATAAGTCAGATACTACTTAGCCACTGAACAACGAACAACAGTTACAAAGTTTGCCAAAGCTAGTAACACCATAATAAATTAATAAATAGCAAAAGTGACGAGTAAAGCTCAAGTGAACACAATTTTATATGACAATGTTCTAGTAAATGTATTTTCTTGTAATAAACATTCTAAAGATTATATGGCAACCGCTTGGAGAACCATTTAAAAATCTTTCTTTGTTACAAGAAGGATCTTTCCTCTGATTACAACAGAGGCTTAGAGAGAAATACAATTTTTTAGTGATGGGATACAAATAAATATTGATCAAATTTAAACTTTTTAGTGACAGGCATGGTAAAGAATCAGTCTGCAATGCAGGAGACCCTGGTTTGATTTCTGGCTTGGGAAGATTCCCTGGAGAAGGGATAGGATACCCACTCTAGTATTCTTGGGGTTCTCTAGTGGCTCAGATGGTAAAGAATCCACCTGCAATACATGAGACCTAGGTTCAATCTCTGGGTCAGGAAGATCCCCTGAAGGAGGACATAGCAACCCACTCCAGTATTCTTGCCTGGAGAACCTGCATGGGCAGAGGAGCCTGGTGGGCTACAGTGCATGGGGTCGCAAAGAGTCAGACACAACTGAGCAAACAAGCACAGCACAGCACAGCACATGCAAAAGTCACTAACATTGTTCTTATCTAACAATATATAATGGTTTGTTCTCCCAACAAGCCCACAGTCTCATTTGTCTGAGGTTCTTCATTTGTGGCCATTTCTGCTATAAAATATTTTCTAGACAAGACTGGGTAAACTGTATGTGGATTAAAATTTTATGTTTCAACAATCTCTCTATCCCTGTTTTCACATTTCTAGATCATCATCACCCCATGATATAGACAGGGGAAAGAGACTGTAGAAATAAATTCCCTCAGGCATCTCCCCATTACCTGTGCCAGAAGGAAAAATCTATTCTCCCAGTGTATTCAGGTTAATCCTCAAAACCACATCACTGATCTCTGGTCTTTTCATTCGTCCAAATTCTGCCTCTCTCCAGGATGAGTTAATGAAATCTATCTACTCTTCAGTGATAACTCCCTCAACTGACTTTTCCATCATTTATTGTCTATATGGCTTGCTACTTTAGGTAGTATCACTCATATTCTGACATGCTAGTTCAAACTCTCACATGCTAGTTCAAATATTGCAGTCTTTGATGATGACTTTCCTACTCTTACACTAAAGTAGAAGTAAAACTTATCTTCTGTGGCCCAAATCACCTTGAATTTATCTCTAAGAGATAGCACTGTCTGATTAATTGATTGATTTTTATGACCCCTTTTGATTTTAAGAGCAATGACTTATTTACCTTTGGATTCCGGTGCTTAAAACTGTCCTTGACATGAATTCAAAACTCAGGGCATGCTTGTTGGGAGTACTCAGGACATATTTTCTCCATTTTTCTGCCACTTTAGGGTAAAGAAAAGTCTGAAACAAGCAAAATCTAAGGCATTTTGCTTTTGTCTTGGAGAATTCTGGGAAAGTAGAACTTGTGACTGTCATTAGAAGCTTTTTACTCTTTTTTTAAAAAAGATTTTAAATTTTCATTTATTGATTTGGCTGTGTTAGTTCTTAGTTGTAGCTTATGAGACCCTTTGTTGTGGTGTGCGGACTTCTCTAGTTACAGCACATAGGCTGCTCTCTGTTTGCAGTGCTCAGGCCTGGTTGCCCTGTGGCACGTGGGATCTTAGTTCCCTGACTAGGGATCAAGCCCACGTTCCTGTGCATTGCAGTGCAGATTCTTAACCACTGGACCACCAGGGAAGTCCCAGAAGCGATTTACTCTTAGTTGGCAGCTTTCCTCTGATTAACTAAAATCTCTCATGCTGTAATGGAACATACAGTCCAACAACCAGTACATTCCTCCTGGAGCTTCTTCATCTTTCTGAACCCTATTAAACAGCATTGTAAAGAGGAAAAAATAAAGTGAGCATGACCCTGTAACTCTCTTATTGGAGGAATGGCTGTGTGTAACAGGTGGGTCAATCCTCTGAGCCCTGTGCGGGGTGTGAGGATTACCCAGAAGTTCCACTAGAGTAGAGAACTGAAGAGCACTTTTTCCTAGAGTAAGTACTCCGAACAAGCACAGAGGTGAAACGTCTCAGCAGGATGCCCATGTCTCAGCATGCCTGCTGTGCCATCTTCTTTGCTTGCAGAAGACAATGCCTACATAGTTGAAGCCAGAACCAGAGTTGAATTTTGGTAGAACTGAAACTCAGCATGATTTAGCCCTGTGTCAAGGAGAAATCAAAGTCTTCTAAGGCCCACACAGTCTGTTTAGGGAGTGACTGTGTGGATCACAACAAACTGTGGACAATTATTAAAAGAGATGGGAATACCAGACCGCCTTACCTGCCTCGAGAGGAACCTGTATGCAGGTCAAGAAGCAACAGTTAGAACTGAACATGGAATACAGACTGGTTCCAAATTAGAAAAGGAGTACATCAAGGCTATATATGGTCACCCTGCTTATTTAACTTATATGCAGAGTACATTATATGAAATGCCAAGCTGGATGAAGCACAAGCTGGAATCAAGATGGCAGGGAGAAATATCAATAACCTCAGATATGTAGATGATGACACTTGTGGCAGAAAGCGAAGAGGAACTTAAGAGCCTCTTGATAAAAGTGAAAAGGAAAGTGGAAAAGCTGGCTTAAAACTCAACATTCAAAAAACAAAATCACGGCATCTGGCCCCATCACTTCATGGCAAATAGATGGGGAAACAATGGACAGTGACAGACTTTATTTTCTTGGGCTCCAAAATCATTGTCGATGGTGAAGGACAGGGAAGCCTAGCATAGTGCAGTCCATGAGGTCACAAAGAGTAGGACATGACTTAGGGACTGAGTAACAACATTATAACCAAATTTTCAAAGATCAAAGAACAAGAAAGAATTTTGAAATCACCAAGAGAAGAACTCACGCACAAAAGAATCCTCATAAGACTATCAGTGGAGTTTTCAAAAGAAACCTTTCAGGCTATAAATTTTGAAGATTTCACAGAGGGAAGGGAGCTGCTAAGTCAGTGTGGTCACAGATTCCCATATATTCCTCCTTCCCATAGAGTTTCTCTTCTTTGTTAACATCTTGCATTAGTGTGATATACTTGTCACAGTTAACGAACCCACAGGAATACATCATTGCAATATAAATACATTGAGCCAAATTGATATACTGTTATATTGACATACTGTATACAATTAAACACTGTTACATTATAATATACACACATTGAGCAAATATTGGTACATGGAACAATATTGACATAGTGATATACTATCCACATTTATTCAGATTTCATTAGTTTTAACCTAATGTCCTTTTTCCTGTTCCAAGACTCCATCTAGGACCCTGGACCCTGGGCCACATTACATATACTTGTTATGTCTCTCTAGACGTCAAGGTTGTATATTGTCACTCTGCTTATTTAACTTATATGCAGAGTACATCATGAGGAACGCTGGACTGGAAGAAGCACAAGCTGGAATCAAGATTGCTGGGAGAAATATCAATAACCTCAGATATGCAGATGATACCACCCTTATGGCAGAAAGTGAAGAGGATCTAAAAAGTCTCTTGATGAAAGTGAAAGAGGAGAGTGAAAAAGTTGGCTTGAAGCTCAACATCCAGAAAACTAAGATCATGACATCTGGTCCCATCACTTCATGGGAAATAGATGGAAAAACAGTGGAAACAGTGTCAGACTTTATTTTTGGGGGCTCCAAAATCACTGTGGATTCTGATTGCAGCCATGAAATTAAAAGACGCTTACTCCTTGGAAGGAAAGTTATGACCAACCTATATAGTATATTAAAAAGCAGAGACATTACTTTGCCAACCAAGGTCCATCTAGTCAAGGCTGTGGTTTTTCCCGTGGTCATGTATGGATGTGAGAGTTGGACTGTGAAGAAAGCTGATCACCAAAGAATTGATGCTTTGAACTGCAGTGCTGGAGAAGACTCTTGAGAGTCCCTTGGACTGCAAGGAGATCCAACCAGTCCATTCTAAAGGAGATCAGTCCTGGGTGTTCATTGGAAGGACTGATGCTAAAGCTGAAACTCCAATACTTTGGCCACCTCATGCGACGAGTTGACTCACTGGAAAAGACTCTGATGCTGGGAAGGATTGGGGGTGTGAGGAGAAGGGGATGACAGAGAGTGAGATGGCTGGATGGCATCACCGACTAGATGGACATGAGTTTGAGTGAACTCCGGGAATTGGTGATGGACAGGGAGGCCTGGCGTGCTGTGATTCATGGGGTCGCAGAGAGTCCAACACGACTGAGCGACTGAACTGAACTGAGGCTTCTCTTGGTTGTGATGGTGACGTTTTTCTTGTTTTGATGACCTTGACAATTTTGACTATTAGTCAATATACATTGCAGGATGCCTCTCTATTGGAATCTGATGTTTTTCTCAAGATTAAACTGGGGTTATGAGATTTGGGGAGGAAGTTCACAGAGGTAAAGTGACCGTTTCATCATCTTATGTCAAGGAGACATGCTATCAATATGATTTTTGACTGTCAATGTTGACCTTGTCTCTTCCCCCCACCCCCATTTTTTTGACTTTTTAAAAAATTTTATTTTATATTGGAAAATAGTTGAATAACAATGCTTTTGTTATAACAATAACAACTGAAAAACGTTGCTAGCCAAACCTGGTTCTATCCACTGGAAAACCCGTGCCTTCATAAAGAAAAAGTGAAAAATTGCCAACTGTGCCTTTAGATTTTATACACGCTATTTATTTTGATGCCCAGCATTAAAACTGGCTTCTAACTTTTATTTGAATTTGTGCTCTTGTACACATGTCATTTCTTTTAAAAAAATCACAATTTTTTTTTCTGCGAAAGCCAGTTGTGAAAGAGAAATTGTTTTATAAGTATTTTGACATGAATCTTGGTTTTGTAAATAATCTGAGTAAAAATGTACATTACTAATCTAGCTTCCCCCATGTTTAAACAATCATTTGTATCCTGTATTATCTGAGTGCCTGCAGCCTAATGTTGTGCCGCTGCTGCTGCTGCTAAGTCGCTTCAGTCGTGTCCGACTCTGTGCAACCCCATAGACGGCAGCCCACCAGGCTCCCCCATCCCTGGGACTCTCCAGGCAAGAACACTGGATTGGGTTGTCATTTCCTTCTCCAATGCATGAAAGTGAAAAGTGAAAGTGAAGTCGCTCAGTCGTGTCCGACTCTTAGCAATCCCATGGACTGCAGCCCACCAGGCTCCTCCGTCCATGGGATTTTCCAAGCAAGTTGTGCAGTGGTTCACTAAAACCAGACTATAACAACTTTTCATTGACTCTCAGTAAAATGTAGCTGCTTGCTCCAGAATCCACCCCCATGCAGATGAACATGGGTCATGGTTCCCTCTGGCTTCCCCTTGGGTTCGAGCAACAGGAAATTGGAAAGTGGGAGGTAAGGTCAGGGTGTTCATTCCCCAGGTTCGCTCCCCATGAGGTTATCTCAGGCAGGCCACATCATGCCTCTTAAAGAAGGTCATCACTCCTCCAACTACTCCCCTTTTTCATTCTGAGTTTCAACAACCGCTCCCATCCCTGCCCCTCAGGCCTGAGGGGTTACAGTTCCAGCCCCATCTTCCTATACCATCCCTTGAGGTTTTCTTAGACTACATTCACACCTATATAGTGAGTTCATAAACAAACTCTCCTAGAATTATAGTAATTTGACTATGCCTTTAGTTTTCTCTTGGGACTTGAGCAGAATCAAGAGTCCCCGAATAAATAATATTTTCCCCCAGAAGGGGAGAATGTAGAAAGAAGAGAAGTACCAGCAAAATACTGCATGGGAATCCTTCATACTTAAGAGGGTGGGGAGTGGGGGAGCCACAGCAAAGGAAACCAACTGTAAGAGAAGGCTAGAGAGTAAAGAATAGGGCAAGTGGTGTGGAGACTCAGGCCAGCTCCCAGCCTGGCCCAATCGTTGAAAAAGATGTGATGACAACAGTCATAAGAAGGAGAGTAAAGATAAAGATGGCTACTTTGAGGCTGAATGCATCGATCTACAGCTTTTCAAATCATACTGACTCTAATTTCTCTTAGCACTAAGCGAAGACTTAGAGGTTGAGTGCACCCCACCCATCGTCAGCCACCAGCCACTCTGCCAGTCACCACCACCCACCAGGAACACCAGTCAACTACCCTCCATCCTGCCACCCCGCCCTCCACTAATGACCAAGACTCTGCTGTTGGATGGAAGGACTTATTGCCCAGCTGCTGTGAGCCCTGACAGCTGAAAGTGCTCAGCTGACAGTCCTCTGCGGAATTTTCTATGCAATCATCATTACCGAAAGATTGCTGGACCAGTGAGAGAATGCTTCAGTGTTCTGTGTGATGTTTCTATGAATTGATTTTTCAGTCTAAGTGCCTGGGATTTGGTAAATAGAAGTTGACGCCCCAAAGTTGCATTACAACACATATTTCCCAGTTGTTTGCTAAGCCATACAACTGGAATCTGGGCTTTCATTACTGCAAGTTGTTCAACTAGAAATGTAAAATGATTCATTTATGGAATATTTGACGTCAATCTATGTCTTCATAAAACAAGCATTTCTGCTTCTAATCCAGATAATTTCTGCACCTGCCAAAGACCAAATACCCCTAAAACTCTCCCTGGTTTCTCAAAGTAAATATGATCTAATGATAACACATGAAAATTTTGGCTTCTATGACATGATATGGATATGTCACTGAATGACACAGACAAAAAGTAATTAAAACATTTTTTAAGTATTTATTTACCCTTAAATAATTCATGCAGGAGTTAACCTGAAATTCATACCACTTATTAAGTACACACTCTGAGCCAGGGAGCATCTAGGCATCTTATATTACGCATTCATTCAAAAATAGTTATAACATGTTAATCCTCAGAAAAACACTTTGAGGTGAATAATTTTCCATTGTTCATTTATTTGTGCTTTCAGTAAATATTTATTGATTACCTATTATATATAAGACTGTTCTAGGAAGTGGGATACCCAAGGTGAACAAGAACACATGCAATTCCTGTATACATGGAGCTTATGGCTTAGTGAAAGTAACCAACACTATTAGATATCACACAATTAACTGCAGAGCTGTGATAAGTGAAATGAAGGAAAAGTATATCTTGCTGAGAGATGAAGAAAATCGGGGTCTGAGAGATTAAGCAATGTCTGGCATCCTGCCTCCTCTAGTGCATGACCTGTTTCACAGCATTATGGTGGTCTCTTTGGTCTTCTCAAGCTGCCCCACTCCCACCACCAGCAGCCCGCTGCCCCTTCCATGGGAGGACAGCCACCCAGAGTTGCTCTGCACACACTGGGGCCCAAGCCACCAGCTCATCAGCCTTGCTTCTGAGACATGATTAAGTTGGAGGGAGTGTCATCTGTCTCTCAGGGCACAAAATCTGGCCCCAGGACAACAATCTAAATAACACTGGCTTGGAGCTTATTTTGAATCAACTCTGCCACACTGAGAATCACAGAAGCACATTATGTTAACCCTTTCAAAGCAGTCATCATTTTATGGCTTAACATTACAGCAGTCTGTATCCATGTCAACCTATTCATCTTTATAGCTTCACCAAGAAACAGAGGCAAAATAAGTCTCTGTTGGTAGAAAGGAAAAGTGACAGAAAAGAAAGTGGGAGAGAGGGAAAGAGGAAAAGGAGGCAGAGAGAGGAAGGGAGGGAAGATGGAAGGAAGGAAGGAAAATGGGAGGAAAGGAAACAGGAAAGGAAAGAAGGAAATCAACCTCTGCCAACATTCCCACAGCTATACGCCAACAAGGGAAAAAATATAGTATAACAACAGGGAGGATAATTTTCAGGAAAAAAACAAATCAGCAGAATTAAATACTATTTCTACTCTGACACAAAGTTGTAAACCTAATTAAAATATAATTAATGAACAATAAGTCATACGACTCCTAACTATTTATACACAGATATAGTCTTCCATTGAACATCAACATCTTCCAACTGGTATGTGTGAAAGATGTAATAATCAGATTTATTTGTGAATATTCCAACATTCCTCAAAAATAAAACTTATCTTTTCAACTTTACCAGGTAAATTGCATATCATATTTAATCCAAATTATTAGGCTAGGTACTCTCTTTCTGTGGCAAGGTGCCTAGCTTGATTGTGACACTGAACAGACATGTTATCAGGACTGAATTTTCCATCGTGAAAAGCATGTGTGCTGTTTCCAGCACCTGTCACAAAGTATCCTGCCACATCTCAGACCTGGCAAATTGGGGATCAGGCAAATCATGACTCTAGGAACACAGTCAAGTACTGTGTATATCACCAGAATACTAGAATATAGGAATGTTACACTTGTTCTCAGTATGTAAAATATTAAATTATGATGTATTCCACAAAAATATAGGCAAATAATGATCAGCAATTCCTCTGAGGAGCCCAAGTTCCTGATTTGTTCATGAGAACATGTCTCAATGTATAAACTTGGGAATAGTGCTTCCCTGGTGGCTCATTGGTAAAGAATGTGCCTGCCAATGCAGGAGATAAGGGTTCGATCCCTGCGCTGGGAAGATCCCCTGGAGAAGGAAATGACACCCTCCTCCAGTATTCCTGTCTGGAGAATCCCATGGACAGAGGAGCCTGATGGGGTCACAGTCGATGGGGTCACAAAGATTAGGACATGATTTAGCAACTAAATAACAACAACTTGGGAATAATAACTACAAGCTTTCTTTGTGTGACCTTTGTTGTTCATTTGCTCAGTCGTGTCTGACTCTTTGCAACTCCATGGACTGCAGCACATCAGGCTTCCCTGTCCTTCACCATCTCCATGAGTTTGCTCAAACTCATGTCCATTGAGTTAGTGATACAATCCAACCATCTCGTCCTCTGTCACCCCCTTCTCTTCCTGCCTTCAGTCTTTCCCAGCAGCAGGGTCTTTTCCAATGAGTCGGCTCTTTGCATCAGGTGGCCAAACTATTGGAGCTTCAGCTTCAGCATCAGTCCTTCCTATGAATATTCAGGGTTGATTTCCTTTAGGATTGACTGGTTTGATCTCCTTGCAGTCCAAGAGACTCTAAAGAGTCTTCTCTAATACCACAGTTTGAAAGCATCGGCTCTTGGATGCTCAGACTTCTTTGTGACCTTAAAGATTCAAAAAATGAAGACTGTAAACAACTAGCAAAAGGTCTGTCACTTTCTGGCTTCATAAAATTTCTTGGTGATTGCCCCCGAGAAATAAAGGAATCATCATTGAATTATTTTGACTCACATTCATCTGAAACTACAGGTTATAAATTGGTGTCAGGCTATGATGACTTTGCCATCTGTTCTAATCACTCATCAAAGAATAAGAAAGGCAATTATAAGGTTGTTACCTTAATGAATAGATCAATAGGAAAGAAAAACATAATTTGCCTTAGGAAATTTTCTTCTAGCAAATTATGATTTGAAAAAAAAATAGACTTCAGTATATAAAAATCCAAAACAACAACTGACAAAAAAATTCCCGTAATAGAACATAAGCTCTTCTTAAGCTGCTTCGACTACTTATCTGATCAAGGTTGCAACAGGAACCAGCCTGAGAAGAAGGCCCCTTGACCGGTGCTCCACGGAAGCCGACTACAGTTCCATGAGCGGGAAGGGAATCTCTGATGAGGACACCTCTGGGTGGAAATCTCTTTCTTTCCCCAAGGGAGTCTCCTTCTTTGGCCTCTCCCTGATGAACACAGTGTTCAGAGGACTCTTGAGGCCTCCTTTCTGCTTGGAGAGAGTGTCATAATTGCCACTGTCTTCCTTGCTCACACAATGCCAAGAATGTGCCAAGTGTGAGTTCTGCCCATTATGTTCATTTCTGATCTTTTTCCAGGGTAATTCTTACATCCTTTGATGACTTGATCCTCTGAGGTAACACATTCTTGTCTTAGCTGCTAAGAATCACATGGGAAACAAATTTATCACTCCCTTGGTCTTCAAGTTCACTTTGGCAATCATAGAGATAAAAAAAAACAAAAAAACTTTTCCATTAATTGCTCTAAACTTAAAAAGTGGGATAAAACCTCGTAACATCTCTTAGTTAGGCAACATGTCATAAAAGCTGAGAAGTTCCAGCAATTGTTTGAAGTAAAGAAAAAAGGAGGAAATGCATAATACCCACATACTTATCTCAATTACTCTTCACAATAATTCTTCAAAGAAGTTTTTATCCTCATTTTACAGTTGAAGGAACAGTCTCAGAGGTACCGAATAAATTATTTAATGTCTCAAAGCTAAACTATGACCCTAGGGCCATCCATTCCCAAATTGCATATGCTTGAGTGAATCACACACAAGATCTGGGAAATATCTTTGGCAATATCAGCGACCCCTAACCTTTTTGGTACCAAGTACCAGTTTTGTGAAAGATAATTTTTCCATGGACCAGGAGTGGGGGATGGGACGGTTTGGGGATTATTCAAGCCCATTACACTTATTGTGCACTTTATTTCTATTATTATTGCATCAGCTCCACCTCAGAACATCAGGCATTAGACCCTGGAGGTTGAGGACCCCTGCTAGTGCCTATGGAAGCTAGTGTATGCTAGTGCCAGTGTCACTGGACGCGTTTCAGAAGTACTCCTTCTACCTGTCCAGATGAATGAAATGCTTTCTCCTTAGGTCATTCCACAATTTTCTTTTCACTCTTTGCCTAGCTAAGACCAACCAGCCTTTATGACGCAGATTAAAGTAGCCCTTCCTCCAGAAAGTCATTCCCAAGTTTCCAAAAATGCACCCCATTGAATCCAGTAGCCATCTCTGTCACCATTTTAATAACTGTCTTTTCTATATACTTCATTGCACTATAAACTCCTTGAGGGCAGGTCTGTCTTTCTCATCTTTGCATTTCAATGTCTAACATGGTGCCTAGTCCGTAATAGGCCCTCAAAACTGGCTGAAGGTAATTAAGAAAAGAGGTAAAGTGTTTTAATCTCAGTATCTGACTGTGTGAAATTGTTTCAGCTTTTGCCAGCCTAAATAATAAAGTGGCTAATAACTCCTAAAGACTGAACTGAGGCTGTTGCTCAGTTAATAATGTAACAAGTGTCCGTAAGCCTCTTTTCAGTGTATAAGGCCTTCGGGGGTCCTGTAATTACTTAAAAAAGAAGGCGCAAGCATTTGTCAAGCTCACAGAAACTTGCAAGATTTAGCTCATACCATGATACCCACAATACAACAGGAGTCAGGGATGAATATGGTCTGCCTAACTCTAAAATGATCCTTTATGAAAAGGAACGAGGAAAGACTTCTTTTTTCTAGTTCTACATTTCAGTTTCCTCTAGTTCAGCTCTCTCCCAGCACAATTCCCAAACCACCTTCATATTCCAAGGGCTTGGGAGAAGCAGATGCCGTCATTGTAATGGGAATGCAGATTCACTCATTACCACACCCACTATCCGGCAAAAACACAGCTCAGCCTCTCTCCTAAGCCACAATATGCTGGGGAATCAGTTCAGTTCAGTTCAGTCGCTCAGCTGTGTCCAACTCTTTGCGACCCCATGAATCACAGCACACCAGGCCTCCCTGTCCATCACCAACTCCCGGAGTTCACTCAAACTCACCTCCATCGAGTCGGTGATGCCATCCAGCCATCTCATTCTCTGTCATCCCCTTCTCCTCCCGCCCCCAATCCCTCCCAGCATCAGAGTCTTTTCCAGTGAGTCAACTCTTCGCATGAGGTGGCCAAAGTATTGGAGTTTCAGCTTTAGCATCAGTCCTTCCAATGAAGGAATAGTCTAACCTTGTTTACTATATTATCCAATCTAATAAACAAAGCAACCTTTCAGGTAATACATCCGGTCTGTCTTACCCCTGCCCTTTTCCTTCTTTGAACACACCACTCTGCTCTCCAAGTCGACCTGGGCTCACAGCAGCCACCGAATGAATGGGTGAGTGAAAGACCGCATACAGGCAGGACGAGGGGCCGCCTCAGCCTCACGGTGACCTCCACACACCTGCCGGCCCCCCTGCCAATGCCTGGTCTGGCACACATGTGGGTTGTGGTTGACCAGGTCTCTCTGTGGGTCCTCTGCCAGTCTCCATACTGATATCTGCAATGGTAAATGTGTGGACTTTCTTCCTTGATGTGCCCAGGGCCTGGTGGGATGTTACTGCTGACTCAGCACATTGACCACATTTCTAGCCTCTGGAAACCTGACGCTTTAACAACTGCCCTATATGCGTAAGCCAAAACACCTTGTCTTAGACCATTTGATTATATGCTTGAGTCACCCTACCTTGCCCTTCTGCCTCACTTGTCACCTCTCCCCTCCTAGGAAGGGAGTCCTCCTCTTGGGGTTGTGGAGTCAGGATGTTCAGATACAAACCAACCAACCCAGAGTCCACACCTGCAACCTTTATTGGGCCCCTTTATTAGGCTCTCACACTCCAGGCCACTGTGTTGTTTTTGTTACTTACTTGCTAAGTTATGTCTGACTCTTAGCAAAGACATGGACTGTAGCCCTGCAGGCTCCCCTGTCCATGGAATTTCCCAGGCAAGAATACTGGAGTGGGTTGCCATTTCCTTCTCTAGGGCGTCTTCCTGACACAGGGATCAAACCCATGTCTCCTGCATTGGCAAGTGGGTTCTATACCACTGAGCCACCTGGGAAGCCCTAAGACACTATACATCTGTCTTAATCACCCCAAGGCCAGGTACTAAATAACTAGAGACAGCCTCTGTGATGAAAAACTGCTGAAATCATTCAAACTAGCCAATTCTAAACTTTTTATCCTGTTCCTTTCTACAGAAATCACACACACACAAAGTCTTACCCACAGTTCCTCTCTGCTCCTCTCCCCTCCCCAACTCCCATACCCCCAGCCCCTTCCTGACCTGCATCATTGCTTCCCACATAGCTGCCAATGCCATAGCATGCCCCTTCTTCTCGGGAACTGTGAGTAACAAACTATTTTGTCAATGCCATGGTCTCCTGATCTGCTGACCTTACTATATCTCAAATCTTCTATTAACACACTACATTTTTAAACACTCAGCTTCCTTCCTCTTGACTCTCAACGGCCCCATTCTAAGTCTCTGGTGCATCTTCCATGTGGTCCCCCAGACCTGGATATTCCCAACTCAGCTTCTACTGTGAGGTCACCTTGACCCTGCACAGATGTATGGTGGCTCAAGGAAGGCTTTCTGATTCTCAACTTGACGTCTATGCCACACTGGGTTTGAGGGAAATTCAACAGTCAAACCAGACTTGCTGTCTGGCCACACTCTCCTATCGAGCTGCTACACACTGGTCGTGGACACTCATCACAGGGCCCCAAACAAGAGGTGAGCATGTCATTCCTAACTTTGAAACTGCCTCAAATTTTAAAAAACATCATCTGTGCTTTGGCTGAAAGCCTAGGGCAGAGAACTGTCTTCCTTCTCTTGTCTTCTTTCTGTCTCTATTTCTGTTTCTTACCATTCCTGGGCCCAAGAGGGATGGCCTTTCCTCCTTTCTCTTTCTGTTTACTCTTACACTCTTCCAAAACTCTATGTTCAAGGCCATCGAGCCTGCCTCCTGATACATTAAAGAGGGAGGTCAAAATAAAGAAAATTAAGCACATCTTCATCTTCTTTGCCTGCCCTCTCTCTCCCCTCCCTTCTCCCCCCTCGCCTCCCTCCCTCTTCCCTGCCCTCTCTTTCTCCATCTCTCTCTTAATCAAAGATCTAACTTTCTTGTGTATTATACTATCCTCTCCTAAACAGAAAGGTAAGCTTCATGCCTTAGATTAAAAATGGAAGAGAGCAGAAAGTGATCATTTAAGTCAGAATTTTAATCATTTTATATTTGCAACAGTGTTATATTAGCTTGTGATTACAATTTTCGATCTTAACTGTAGGTATATGTCTTAAGACCTCCAAGCAGTGAGCATTACTCCGCAGAAATAAAATCCCTCTCCCATGTCTAGTATAAAAGGTCAAGAAGACAAATGCCCCGAATTACAAAGAATATATATTAGTATACATTAATTACAGAATAGATAATTAGTACATATTAACTAAGTAAAGGTGAAAAATATTCTATAAAACAGGAGTGCAGGTCATTAGTAAGTGGTTCTATTCATTATATCAAGAAATGCTGGATGTGTGGCTATAACATTACATAATCCCAGAGCAAATTCAACTCAGGCCTCAATTTTTAGATAGTCTAGAAATCTCACCTAAATCTGACTTACACTGTCCTCAGATATAACATTAATATTTCCCCCACTTTATAGCTGAGCCATTATAATGGTTTTGGGAGAGACTTTCAAAAGCTGGTACGTGGAAGTCATTATTTAAAACACATCTCTTCATTTTCTGACAACCTAAGATACTCTTACCCCTCCCAAATATATTCAAATCTGTGCTGAGAGCTTTTCACACATTATAATCCAGCTATCGCTTTCACATTTTTTTTCTGCTGAGTTGCCTAGAAAATAGACTAGCCAGACACTAGGTGTGAAAACATAAGAAATGTGAGAAAAGTGAGATTTAATATTAAAGTTAAGCAGTGAATTTTTTCTCTTCCACTCTGCATGTGTGTGTGTGTGTCTGCACGCACACGTGTGTGTGAGAGCTGGTGCCACCGAGATTCTCTGCATACACAGGAGTCCCTATGTGTGGACTATGTGTGGGTCCTTATTCTTACTTGAGATTTGAGGGAAAATAACAGGTTTTCCAGTTTTTCAAAAAGGGCCTACAATAAAAAGCTAATTTGGATATGCACAGCAAGAAAGGCTGAAGTGAAATGCCATAAGATGTTAACAAAGGCCACAATGGGAGTTGGTACAGATTGTGTTTCTATGGCCTCTACTTCCAAATTTACCACCATGTCACACTAAAACATCTTTAAAACAGTATTCTAAGAAATTCCAGAATAAGAGCTCTCACTGAAGTTATCAAATGCTGACTTGATTATTTATTAGGACAGTACAGGCAGAGTGCACATGTTTAGGACTGTGCTTATAGGATGAGTTTCTAAATGAAGGGTATGGAATTGTATTCATGTCAGATTAAAGCATGAAGTTGGCAAAGTATAATGCGATTTTTATGGGCTCAGGAGTGGAATTCCCAGTTTTGCAGATCTTGGCTGCCTACTCAGTTGCTAGGTCATGTTCTCTCTTTGCGACCTCATGGAATGTAGTCCACCAGGCTTTTCTCCAAGGGATTTTCCAGGCAAGAATACTACAGAGGGTTGCCATTTCCTTCTCCAGGGGATCTTCTCAATCCAGGGATCAAACATGCGTCTCCTGTGACTGCTGCATTGGCAGGCAGATTCTTTACCACTAGACTACCAGGGAAGCTTTTAAAATATCTCAAAACCATGATGTTCAAACTTCAGGTAATGACTCATTGTGAAGTGAAAGTGAAAGTCGCTCAGTCATGTACGACTTTTTGCGACCCCATGGACTATAGCCTGCTAGTCCATGGAATTCTCCAGGCAGGAATACTGGAGTGGGTAGCCTTTCCAGGGGATCTTCCCAACCCAGGAATCAAACCCAGGTCTCATGCATTGCAGGTGGATTCTTTACTGTCTGAGCCACCAGGGAAGCCCATTCAGTTCAGTTTAGTTCAGTTGCTCAGTCGTGTCCGACTCTTTGCGACCCCATGAATCACAGCACGCCAGGCCTCCCAACTGGGAGTTCATCACCACCTCCCGGAGTTCACTCAAACTCATGTCCTTCAAGTCGGTGATGCCATCCAGCCATCTCATTCTCTGTCGTCCCCGTCTCCCCTCACCCCCAATCCCTCCTAGCATCAGACTCTTTTCCAGTGAGTCAACTCATCGCATGAGGTGACCAAAGTATTGGAGTTTAAGCTTTAGCATCAGTCCTTCCAATGAACACCCAGGATTGATCTCCTCCAGAATGGACTGGTTGGATCTCCTTGCAGTCCAAGGGACTCTCAAGAGTCTTCTCCAGCACCACAGCTCAAAAGCATCAGTTCTTCAGCGATCAGCTTTCTTCACAGTCCAACTCTCACATCCATACGTGACCACTGGAAAAACCATAGCCAGCCCATTAGGGGTCATGAAATCAAGTTAGAGGGTCAGGACTAGTACTTTTTTAAATAATAAAATAGAATGGAAAATATTAGAATATAGCCATTCCAATAAAGACATTGCTTGTGTAAAATACATGTATTTGTGTATGCATATTAAATATTTGCACACCTATATTCATATATATTCAAGATATGTATATATAAAGACATTTTATAGATTGTAAAGTAAAATATGTTCCTTCTGTAGTTTACAAAATCTTTTCCAAAAGTTTAGAAAATGATATTTTAAAATATGCATCACAGGGCTTTAAACATAGCAAGCGTAGACCAGTGGGTTCGCATGCGCGCATGCGCGCGCACACACACTCACACACACAAAAAAACACTTGCTCAGTTAACTGCAACTACTTCTATCCCCTCACGTTTTCCTCTAGAGGAGATGGTGTTTTATTTAACATAGTACCTCACTGCACCATTTGCTTCCAAAAAGATGAGATTTTGGAAAGTTGGAAACAAGGAGAATGCCAATTGCTTCACATAATGAAAAGCATTTTGGGGTTCCAGGTCACAATGCAGAGATGGAAGGAGGGGTTCCAAAGAAAAGAAGAGAGAGATGGGGGAAGAACACTACAGTGGCTGGTAAGGGGTGTCTGGAGAAAGGAGTGAGCAGAGGACACTGTACTTAGTGTTCAATTTCAGAATTAACTCCTTTGTGACCATGTGCTCTGATGTTATTCTGTGGTGTAACTGACTCCAAAACCACCAGTGAATTCAGCTGCAGACACAGCCCTCAGAAGGTGACATCTTCAGGTTTAAAGAACTGACACAGGCATGGATGTGAGATATCATTTTCCCCGTGTGCTAGAAGGAGCTGATTCTTGAACTTCAGAGTTACTCAGATATTTGTCGAGTGGAAGAGATAAGAGGGCAAGAAGTAACTTCCCTAACATTCTGAGTCTGGCACCCCAACTGGGTGGTCAAGGTCTACGACTTCACCAGCAGGAAAAACCACAAAAGCCATGAGCCTTTCCTGCTCTCCAAGTGATACTCAGTGGGCAACTTTTCAAGATAACTTGTTGCACAGGTTCAAAACAGAAACCATAATCTAATACCACACAGACCTTCTAACCAACTGCCTCCTTTTCCTCCTTTCTGACCATTCTGAGCAGGACAGATCACCCCAGTCACCCACTAAGATGCTGAGTCCTCCATGATGCAAGTTCTCAATCTGCGATATGGCTCGGAGGTTGGCCTCTTCTTTCAATGAAGAATGACAATGAAAGCATGACACTTTCTGTTCTGTATTTACAGGTAGATATGCCCTGATGTATTGCTATAATATGAAATAAAAAATCATAAAATGGTAACCCCATTTTTAAAAATCATCATTTCCTCAGCCAACATGAAAAAAACTTAACTAATAAACCCCAAATTATTCAGAAACTTCATTTTTACCAGCTGCCAACTCTTTCTCCAACTTCTGCCTCAACTAACCCTACAAGCTCTACTGGTTACAAGCAGCAAAACAGAAGTGAATGGGTTTCATCTCCTTTTATTTCTAACTTCAACATGTGAAGAAAATGGATGAAAGCTCCAAAATGGGTAAAAGTCAAACAGTGAAAATTAGGAAGAAAAAGAGTCGAGGACGTGAATAATCAAACAGAGGTCAGTCCTGAGTAACCAGGAGTTTAAATTGGCACTCACAGGAAGAAAAGCAGGTAAAAAAAATAAATTTGTGTGTGTATGTGTATGTGTGTGTGTGTGCTCAGTCATCCAAGTCTTTGCAGCCCCATGAACTTAGCCTGCCAGGCTCCTCTGTCCATGGGATTTCCCAGACAAGACGACTGGAGTGTGTTGCCATTTCCTTCTACATGTATCTTCCTGACACAGGGATCGTACCCACATCTCTCACAACGCCTGTGTCTCCTGCACTGGCACCTGGGTTCTTTAGTGCCACCTGAGTGGCATAAATCCAAACATTCATGTCTTTATGCATGAAAGTAAAAGCACTCCCATATGCAAAGACTGTGCCAAATGAAGCAATAAATAAACAAGACAGAATGTCCATCCCTGAGGTATACACAAAGTATCTGATTACATGAAACATGAATGTTAAAAAATAATAAAAAATATTTTTAAATCATTACCAAAGGTTTAGAAAAAATTAATAAACATTGTAGAAGTTGAGAATACAGGATCTATTATGATCAGTGAAACATTCTTCCAATTTCCAATACACAAGTTTTCCAACTTTTCAAGATACCTCCTAGCTTGCTCCTAGATATCAACTACCAGCATATTCAGGGATGTCCCACAAGAATCCCTCCACTAGATTCTAAACGTCGTCTAAATCCCCCTTAACTGGCACATGCTAATTTGTTTTGGCGTTCCATCTCAACAATGGTACAAAGGAGAGAAGAAGAAAGAGTAAGTTACCAAGTTACAGGAGAAGAAAATTTCAACAGAAGGAGCTGAGAATTAAATTTGAACTACTCTGCCAACAACAGGGGAATAGACGCTAGATGAGGGGTTGTTACCACAGTTGAAACTTGGTGACAGGTGGGGCAGAGGCAGTCAAGTTGTTGATGGTCAGAAGCAATCTGTCCCCAAGTCTTCAATTCACTTTATATAATATGCATTCCGTGGAGGTGGGGGAGGGGCCTTAGTGCTATGGGGAAAGGCCACTGGCCTTAGAGACAGAAAAGGCCTTGAATCTCTCCTCTCCCGTCCACCAAATAAAGCCTCACCTGGCTCTGCATCTGCTTAAATGGGCTTGCACCTCTTCTCCCTCCATTGTTCCCTCCCCTCCCTTGCTCTCTAGCGCTCCCTCTTTCCGTTGTCAGGTCATCTGTTTCGCTATTCACTCGCTTTTTCAAAGACACTTCTGTGGTGCCTTTTATGTCACTTCCCCAGGGAAGGCTGCAAACTGGAAGCAAGCAGAACCACAGAATCACAGGATGGGAGCGAAGGAATGAACCTCAATGATCATCCGGCCCAAGAACCTTAGTCTAAGATAGGGGACCGTGGTTTCCAAGAGCAGAAGAGACTGACAAACGTCTCCCAAGTCCACAACTGCCCACTCTCAGCCCAGAGTTCTTCCCGCTGTTAACACCCTCATGGCCAGTGTCCAGTGAAGCCTGTTACAGAATTAGATCCCCAAATCGGAGGCACAGCTGAAGAAAATAAAGTCTAAATCCGAAAGACAGTTGGGTCATTTCTACAGGCAAATGCCAATTATGAAAACAGGAAGTGTTAATTGTGACACTGTAGGGTGCTCACGATTTACACCACCTCTTGGGAAGCAGATGGCCTCGGAAACATCTCTTTACCACGTAAAATGGGCGCAGAGCGCCATCTGCTGGATGCCTGGGCTTCAAGGCACCTGCCAGAGTAGGACTAGGAAAGGCTTTAATTAAGCGGTTTATTTCTTGTTGGTCACTCCCAAACACACACGATAAAACTTAGCTCCATATTGCTCCATATTTATTTATTCATTTTTCAAATTTACAGTGCTTTATTTTTACCCTTTAATATACTATGGCTATCTCTCCTTATTAGTAACATAAATTGAGCTAATTTCTTTTTTAAACTTCTTTTAAAATCGTATTATGAAATGTCCACGTATATACAAAAGAGAATAGCATGATAAACTCCCATATATTTGTCCCCAAAATTTAAAAATTGTCAAAATTTTGCCATACTTGCTTCTCTATCTCCCTTTATTCTTTGCTAAAGTAGTTAAGGCAAATCCTAAGTATCATATATGACTTCAAACCTCAGTATGAATCTCTTTTAAAACTGAGATTTTTTTCATAAGCACAATATCATTATCAGAGTTAATAAAATTATTAATAATTCTTTGCCCAGTCCACAAGCAGATTTCTCTGGTAGTCTAAAAACAATTTGTACCACTGGTTGGTCAATTCAGAATCACAAGGATTCAATCTAACAAAGTATATTTAACATCCATGAGTTCATATACATCTAAAGGAAAATGAGAAAGTTTGCCACCAGAAAGAAGGAAGGAGGGAAGGAGGTATTGGGGTTCAGGGCAAGCCACCCCAAAATATGCCTTACCTGTATATTGATAATTTTGATTTAAAGTTACTTAAGATATGGCCAATGCAAGAGGGACACTCTGACCCTCTTGTCTGTCTCCCTGAAAACAGGAAATCATTTGCCCATGCAGAAGGTGCACTTTATGCCTCTGGAGATAAAAGGACACCCTTAGATAACCAGACGTAGGGGACTCAGAGCTGAAAAGTCGATATTTACAAACATTATTATGTCTTTTATTGACTATTCCAAGCCCAAACTGTTTGAGATTCTTCACTAACTGAACACCCAAAACCTGTGTTTCTTTGTCCTGTCATTTTCTCACAAATTTATTGTTTTTTGTCTTTGTTTTTGTTTTGTCTAAAGAAAAAGCTCCCTGCTTTGGCCACTTCTTAGGTACCATTTCTATAGGACCTGCATGCACACAAATTAAAATTTGTGTTTTTCTCCTGTTTATATGTCTTGTGTCAATTTTACTGCTAGTCCAGCCACAAGAACTCAAGACGTGTAGAGGGGAAATCTCTCCCTCTAACAGGGGGAACAAAACAACCCTTTCTCATCAGTTAATGCAAGTAGGTCACAAACTCCTTACACTGAAAATTGGCAACTCAAAAAAAGAATTAAGGAAAAAATATATATACCCTGCCTTTCATGAATGAACTGTACTTCCATGTCAAAGTAGCTCTATTTAGTGAAGGACAATCTTCTTTACAGAGAATCTCATATAATAAAATTGGAAGGAATGATAGTTGTAAAATCTGCATTTTGCAATTCCCGCTGAACTGGTTGATGCTCATCAGTGGATGAAATCATGGGATAAATGTAAATGAAATGTTGATGGGGAAGTAAATGAAAGAATTTTGCAATGGTGCTTCACATATCAATGCAGCATATGAAATGCTGTGTGCAGAAAAGTAAAATTTCTTTTTCTGAGCAATAAAATGTGATAACACCATCTCATCATCTTTAACTTGAAATCAAAACTATAGATTTTATTTATTTTTTATAATTTAAGGAAGGTGAAGTTAGGGAACTAGACTTCTAAATTGGCCTCTACAGATCCAATAATTTAAATGTAACCAGTTTTTGTTGGGACTTTATAAAATTATACTTGTGTTTATAACTGTTAGGGGCTTCCCCAACAGCTCAGCAGGTGAAAAATCCACCTGCAATGAAGAAGATACAGGAGACATGCGTTTGATTCCTGGGTTGGGGAGATCCTCTGGAGAGGAAAATGACAACGCACTCCAGTATTCTTGCCTGAAAAATCCCGTGGACAGAGGAGCCTGGCAGGCTACAGTCCATGGGGTCACAAAGAGTCAGACATGACTGAGTGACTAAGCACGATATAACTGTTAGCTACTCCATAAACTGGAATAAATGTATTTGCAACTATTAAATATTACTTGATATTTTGATTCAAAAAAAAAATTGATGGGGAACCTGCAGAGGAGAGCTCAGGTCGTCATCACTACCCCCACTCAGTAAACTAACAACGCTAGAAGTTAATCTCCCGGTTTCCTTCATAAGTTGTTAACAGTCTGTTTATAGTCTGATTTCAGCTCTTTTGGAGGTTATTTTCTCCGTTTAATACTTACACCTCTATTTCTTATTTTATAACATTATGCAGTATATATACATTATAAGTTATTCCTCTTCTCCCTTTTTCTCCCCAAATGAACTTATTTATAAAAGAGAAATATACCTACATACATAGAAAGGAAACTTACCATTACTAAAAGGGATGGACAGAGGACCAATTAGGAGTTTAGGATTAACAGATATACACTACCATACATAAAATAGGTAAACAACAAGGACAGCACAGGGAACTGTACTCAGCAGCTTGTAATAACCTATAATGGAAAAGAATCTGAAAGTATATATGTATATTACTGAATCACTTTGATATATACCTGAAACTAACACATTATGAATTAGCTATAATTCAATTTAAAAAAAACACACAGTACCATTTAACCTAATCTGTAAGCCCTCACGTACTCAGGTCCCAGTGCCTCTCTAGCTTTAGTCCATACCAAGGTCAGCCCGCCTTGATTTTTCCATTTCATCCATGAATGGGTCCCACATTGGCACTGTCAACCTCAAATGACAAACACTGCACAGAGGCCAGAAACCCTCTTAGCTCTTCTCTTTGCCTAGTTAACCCTTAAGCTTCTTTGAAACTTCAACAGAAAGTTGCTTCCTTAAAGAAGACTTCCTTGACATTCTCGTCACGATTTTGAGTAAAATTTGAGTGGTTCATTATCTGTCTCCTACATTAAATTTGGCTTTGCTCACATCACCTCCCCTGTATGTAACACTGTCACCTGGCGCCAAGGAGACAATTGATAAATGCTGAGTAAGTTAATGAGTTGCTGGAGGAAAGCAATGTCCAGGTTGAAATCCCAAGGACCACAGGATTTAGAATAGCACCGAGGGGGACTGGGCACTCCTTCACTGTTGCCCTGACTTCTTTTTCTTTTTTCTTCCTTTTTTTGCTGAATTTCTCACTTTGAGCAGCACTTAAAATGGTAGCTTTCTTCTACTCAAACTGACAGAAGCCATCTGGAGCAAAATGTTAGAAGTTTTACTGTCAGGACCTGACCAAGACATGATGACGAACAGCTGCAAAGTTGGGGAGAAAAGGGACAGCTATCTCTGCTGAAGGTTGCTGCATTTCCCATTGTGCCCGTAGCAAGTCAGAACCCATCAAATAATTCCAATCGTGCTCAGTTGGCGTTTTGTAAAGTAAAACCCTATCAGCTGCTGCTTCAAGTTTTTATCTCCAGTCTCACTGGGATCGTCATTTGGGTGCAGACTGCATTAGTGATGAACTCTGTGTGGCACATCTTGAAATGGTAGTTTATGAAAAAAGTATTATTAAGGCTCAAAAAAAAAAAAAACTGTATAATTTCTCTTTCAAAGCATAGGGAAGTGGACACTCTCTCCCTGTGAAGAAGGATCCTCCAAGCACTGAGCCACCTCCCTGCAATTACATTGCCCAATATACTGCAATAATCTGCAATGGAATACAATCTGCAAAAAAAAAGAATCACTATTCTGTATACCTCAAAGTAACACAATATTGTAAATCAATTATACTTCAATTTTTAAAAATCTTGTTATTTATTTCAAAAATGTTGAAATACATATTGAATTCTATGCTCCAATATTCCATCCATCCTCTTTCAGGTCATCTGCAAACTTAATCATCATGATTACACAGTCGATAAAGTATCTTTAAAATGCTAAATTACCAAGAGCAGATTAAAAATTGAAAGTTTCACTCTCATTTTTTAATAATCATTTTTAACACTGTATTTTCTATGTCAGACAGTATAAATGTTCCTTCCCTTTTTGTCCCAGATTCTCAGTGCTCTTACAAGTCCTTACCAACATGTTTTCAATTAGTTTTGCGAGCATCCTTCCATCCCATGTACAGTTGGGCTCTCTTCCCATCTTCCCCTCGCCCAAATACATATTCTCTTGTTCTCCTAATTTAAATGTATTTACATTTTACTGTCTAGTTTTCATTTCTTGAGCATTGTATTTTCTTCCCAAGATACCTTCCTAATTCACTCATTTATTTATGCAATAAAACTCTATTCAGCAATCAGGATATGTTTGGCAATGTTGTAAGCAATGAGACCTCAAAGATTAAAAGACACGTTCTTCAAAAGGCACTGTCTGGTGGGAACACAGACACATAAACAACTAAAACACAATGAGCTGAGTTCAATAAAGAGGAATATGCAAAGGGTTATGGTAGTAGAAGTATGCAAAGGAACAATTACATTGATGCTCTCCAAATTTAACCCAGGTAAGGAAAGCAGCGAGGTCTAGAGGGCCTAGGGAGAAGACAGACTTTGAAAAGGTAATAGGGTCCTGGCAGTAATGTGCCAGAACTAGCTAATATCAGCTCAAGAGAGTCACACCTCTTTCCAATCCTGTTTTCAGAGACTTCAGGTTGGTAGTTGAAACTGCCCCTGGAGAAAGTATTTACATGACAGAAACTGGCAAATGCTCTGGACCTAAGCACTTTGATGGGACAGCCAGTTGTTAAATATCTTACAGCACACCACAAAAATCAATGGATTGGATGAGCTCTTATAATTGTTTTTTAATTATTAGAGTCCGAGTTCTAGAAGGAATGAGCTGGAAAGATAGAAAAAGGGAGTCAGGGAATGGATCGCTGATGCTGGCTTTAGCAACTGGTCTAGGAGTCCTCTTTTCCCTCTCCGTGCCCTTCCCACAACCACCCTCGCTTTGCCACATTTCTCTGGATGGACCTGAGTTACTCCTCTTCATGTTCATTTCCCCCTAGGACTATTTCTTCTCACCTGCCCAAGAAATCAAGTCTGAGCTAATAATCGTCATCATTTCTGATACACTAAAAATTACTGTCTACATTTGAACAGAATTTCCCTGGCCACTTCTGCATAGAAATCTGAGAAAACTCATTTGTAAAAATGACTTTCTTCAGAATCCTTTATTCAACCACTAATAGCTTAGTTGGTCTGAACACCACAGAGGGAAATGAGAGAGAAAGTGGACAAGGTGGCCTGAGTGATTATACCGTGACCAGTAAAAATCGATCCAGAGAGTGAATCCACAATCAAAATTGCCATCTCACCTCTGCTCTAACCTAAGGGAGCCCAGTACCTTTGGAGCATATCATTGATTAAAAATTACTGTGCAGTTACAAAATATACCGTGATGGACATGAGTTTGAGTGAACTCCGGGAGTTGGTGATGGACAGGGAGGCCCAGTGTGCTGTGATTCATGGGGTCGCAAAGAGTCAGACACGACTGAGCAACTGAACTGAACTGAACTACAAGAATGAGAATGACAAATAGAATGCCTGGCATTCCCTTTCGTCCTGGTATCTGATATTGCACTAATTTTCTCTGATGTTCATTGGTGCCCCTGGGCATTCAGAAATATTTTCTTTCTGTTTATAAATATGTCAAGTATTCCCTTCTGTTGCTTTGATCATGCACAGCTGTTAAGTTAGGGCTGGTTTCAGAAAATGGCACTACAGGGTGAAAAGGACTGCCTTCAGACTTTATCAGCCATCTGGAATGGTGAGCCGCTTTGATGTCCTAATATCTCTCTGATTTGATTTCTACAAAGTAGGAAAACTTCTAGCAAAAAAGTACATCAACATAGATGTAACTGAGTGATGCTCATACATCTGAAAACTTGTGCTTTCAGTTTTTGCTGCTGCCATATTTACAGAATTATCAAGTGAGCCCCTTTACCCTGTTCAAGAAGGATGTACAGGAACTGTTTCAGAGACTTAACAGTAGGTCACGCTGCCTTTGACAGAACCTTCTTTACATTACCCATTCTTCTTATTTCATATCAGCTTGGAAACTTCTATGAGAAGGTCCAGGAAATTTGGACTCTATATATTGGAATGAAACCTATAGCGTGGTACTTTTAAGTCAAGTAAAGATACCCACACCACCCCTTGCCAGTTCTTAAGAGTACCTCATCAGAAGAATAAAACATGAAGGATAGTGAATGGCTTCAGTCCTTGTGAATGAGTTCATTCCTTTTCCTTCATGATTGAAACTGTAGCTACAGTAATTACCTCTTCTATTAACAACTGCAATTAGAGCTTCCCTGGTGGCTCAGTGGAAAAGAATCCGCCTGCCAGTGCAGAAGACACAGGGTCAGATCCCTGATTCAGGAAGATTCCCGCATGCCATGGAGTAACTCAGCCCATGCACCTCAACTATTGAGCCTGTGCTCTGCAACAAGAAGTTACCACCATGAGAAGCCCATGCCCAACAACTAGAAAGTAGCCCCCAATCACTTCCAATAAATAAGATTGCTTAAAAAAAAAGAACTACAATTAATTTCATGCATGTCTATGTCATTAATTCAAAATGAAATTAAAATAACTTCATAAATGCAATTTTAGAGAAGTAAAGATGTCAAGTAGTATGCCTTGGTTGCCCCCAGTCCTGATGCTTCCCAGTTTTATCTCCCTTGTAAGATGTACGTATATTCTGAGCACTGTACATTGATGGTACAGATATTTACAAACATAATAAATAAGCAGTTACCCAGAATAATGTACCATTTCAAATGTTTTCAAAGTCACATAATAGAAATCCCAACTTAACTGGCTTCCATGAATACAGAAGCCAGCTATCCCACTTGACAAGTCCTGAGGCTGGACAGCTCTAGAGCTGGCTGTTTCCAGGGATGCCATCGAACACCCAAGTCTTTTCATCTTTCTGATCTGCAGTCTTTCATGTCAGTTGTCTCTGCTGTCTCCCCTCAGGATCAAAGTGGCTGCTGAAACTGTGGTCATTATATCCACAAAGAGAAAAATCCAGGAAAGATCTATCCTTTCCTTGTGTTCCTTTTTGAGAATGAGGAAATACTTTCCAGAAGCTTCCATCCAATTACACTTCACGTCTCACTGACTTTACCCTAAAGCAGTCCCTGTGAAGGGGAATAGGAATCCCCAGATAAGCTGAGAGTGTTCCAGATCTACGTGGGTCATGTATGACAGGCTGCCCTGGAATATAAAATCAGGATCTTCCCACAAGTAAAAAGCTTATACTAAATCAATAATGCTCTCCAGTGATAGAGTTGCCCCAACTTTCCATCCTGTTGTCTTCTGTTTTCACTTTATTCAGATGCATGATTTTATATATTTTCCTGATACCTATTTACCAGTGACTCAAATTTACATCTCCAGCCCACAACTGTAGCTCAAGCTTTAGAACCAAAATTCAAACTGCCAACTACTGCAGATGCTACAAACTCAACATATATATGTGGATCTAGTTTCCTAATATGTGGTTTGCATCCAATAACCTCTATCACAACTATAAATGGACTATGTAACCAGTCTACCAAGCTAGATATATCAATATCACGCTTAATTTATCCCCTTCTCCTGATACATTCATTTGATTTCCAAATTGCTCTGATTTAATTTTCTAAATGGTCCTCAAATAAGACCTCTTATTACACACTCCCAATTTGTTCTGTATGACAAACTTCCCTGCATCCATTTCTACCTCTGCTATTACTAGAATGATCTTTATCAAACCAAGGGGAAGTGTCAGTGACCTCAGTGGCCACAGGGGAAAAAAAGAAAAGAAAGAAAAACAGCATCGTCTTAAGGCCCTTTACAACCCATTCCCACCCAGTGTAGCCTCCTCCTGCAACTCTCCCAACAAGCACCCTCTAATGTCCTGGACACTGAGCTCCTTACCATTCCCTGGTTATATCAAGCCTTTCACAAAGTTTGCTTTTGTATATAACATAGTTTCCACCACCTTGAATTCTCTCCTTCAACTTTCACTTAAGAAATTATTGGTCATTCTTTAACAGTTCAAAATACTATCTACTCTAAACAACTAATATAAACATATGTGAAAAAGAATTTAACTCCAAAAAGAATTAAGGAAATGCATAATAAAACTATATTGGTTCAGAAACAGTATGTTGAGTGAAAGAAATGGGCACATGAGGCTACAGACAATATGATCTCATTTACATGAAATGTTAGAAATGGCAAAACTACAGGGATGAAAAAAGGGACCAGAGGTCTCCTGGGACCAGGAGTAGGTGCCAGGCCATCTGAATGATGCAAAGAATCTTTTTGAGGATAACGCAAATGTTCTAAGTCTGTGTGGTAGTAGTTACATCTCTGTGTACATTCTCCAAATTCATCAAATTGTACATTTTAAATTGGTGAGCTTTTATGTGAAAATTAGACTTTAATAAAGATATTTCAGATACGCCTGCACCTAAACTTCAAAGAAACACCTTAAAAGCAACAATAAACTAAAAATTTCTCCTATTAAGCTGCTGCTGCTAAGTCGCTTCAGTCATGTCCAATTCTGGGCGACCCCATAGATGGCAACCCACCAGGCTTCCCCTCCCTGGGATTCTCCAGGCAAGAACACTGGAGTGGGTTGCCGTTTCCTTCTCCAGTGCATGAAAGTGAAAAGTGAAAGTGAAGTCGCTTAGTCGTGTCCAGCTCTTTGTGACCCCATGGACTATACAGTACATGGAATTCGCCAGGTCAGAATACTGGAGTGGGTAGCTTTTCCCTTCTCCAGGGGATCTTCCCAACCCAGGGGAAGACCCCAATCCTGAGATCAAACCCAGGTCTCCCGCATTGCAGGCAAATTCTTTACCAGCTGAGCCACAAGGGAAGCCCAAGAATGCTGGACTGGGTAGCCTATCCCTTCTCCACGGCATCTTCCTGACCCAGGAATTGAACCAGGGTCTCCTGAACTGCAGCCAGATTCTTTACCAAATGAGCAATCAGGGAAGACCTCCGTGTTAGTAAGAATTCATTAAAATGTGTATTCTACTACATGCCTACATGAGAGTGATAACTGATAGAACCCTTTTTAAAAATAATTTGAAGCCGAGTAACATTCCATTGTATATATGTACCACAATTTCTGTATCCATTTATCTGTCAATGGACATCTAGGCTGCTTCCATGTCCCAGCTATTGTAAATAGCATTACAATGAACACTGGGGTACATGAGTCTCTTTCAGGTATAGTTTACTCAGGGCATGGAAACATATACATTACCATCTGTGAAACAGTCAGTGGGAATTTGTTGTGACACAGGGAGTTCAACCCAGTGCTCTGTGACAATCTAGAGGGGTGGGATGGGGTGGGAGATAGAAGTAAGGTTTAAGAGGGAAGGGACATATGCATACCAATGGCTGATTCAATATTGATGTATGGCAAAAACCAACACAATATTGTAAAGCAAATGTCTTGCATTAAGTGATTTTAAAATGTATATCAAGATATTGGGGCTTTTTATTACTTTTTAATCTAGCAATTTTACTTCTGGAAATATTTTCTAGAGAAATAATCCAAAGAACATAAAAAAGGCTTATGTATAAATATGTTCATTGAAATATTTCTTTGCTATATGAGTCCCCAGAAACAACTAAAATGTGACAACAGAGGAAAATAGTTAAGTAAGTCATTAGAAATCAGTTTTGTATGGAATTCCCAAATGTCCCAAGCATCTGACAGCACCTTTCACTGTGTCTGGTACTTATCTTCATCAGTGGCCACTCCCACATGACCGTGACCTCCCAACAACAGGAGTACATCATATTTCTCTTCAGAGCCTTACTACCTAGCACAGTGCCTGGCATCTAGTAGATGCTCAGCTCAAGTAAATGAAAATCTTTAACTGGAAAAGATTGTCTGAGGCCCACCAAAAGTTGTTCTGAGTCATTGGCAGAGCACGTATACATAAGGACATGGTGGCCTCTGCTTTGTATTTTCATCTCATTCTAGAGTCTTTGCATTGATCAGCTAGACACATCCCAAATATAATATGATCTTCAGAGTCTTTATTTTTATCAAAAGATGTTTAATCATTCTAAGATGGGTATCTGGTGGCACTGAGCAAAATTTGTTTGCAAATGAGATTTAAAGATCAGTGTCTGTACTGGGGTGTTACTATCGTCATCCTTGGGATCTAGTAGAATTTTAATTCCAACCCAGCCACACCATCCCACAGGTATTCAAGTTCAGTCGGCTTCCAGCTTGCAGCTGAATGCTTTATTCTAAATGTTAAAAGGACACAAAGTGCTCCCAGAACTCTATTGAGTTGAGTGTCTCACTAGACACAGAACAATGTATGTTGATTACAAGTTTGCTTATTCTCCCCCCACCTTCTAAATGCTATTCGAGGTCTTGTGTTCTGTCTGTTCCTCAGAACCCCCAACCACACAATATAATGTTTTCCACTTTGAGAGAACTCACTAAATATTGCTGTTATCTGATGACTGGTAGTTGTAAAATCTGGATAACATTTAAGGTAACTGTAAATCACATTTGTTTAATACTTTACAGTTTACTAAGCACTTTCTCATGAGTACCAGGAGAAAGGAGAATATGCACTCCAGCATTTCAGGCAAAGTCCAATAGATAACAATGCAATGCTATATACATTTGGATTTACTCCTTATTAAGATTAATAGCTCTTCATACGAGAAAAAAGGTAAAAATAACAAACTCCAAGAGTTTCAAAAAGAGGAAAAGGGAATTTCTCCTCTGTACAAGAAGGCATTCAATTACAAAAGATCTTGAAAATTACATCTTTCTGTTTCCCTAGCACAAAATAAAGTTTAGAAGTCCTACACAGTAATAACATAAAATAAACTTCATTCTGCCCAAACCTAAATTCATTACACCATAAAGTCCTTAATCTCCCCCATCAACCTCTGCTCAGCTCTTCTACCGCACTTATGGCACCTCCTCCTGGTCACCCAAGCTAGGACCTTGGGAACGACAATTAGAGGTATGACTGACATTTCAGTCAATACTTTCAAAATGCTGAAACATATGCAAAATATTCATTTGATTAAGGCAGTTGACAAATCTATGAATTGAGACCTATTAAAGACAATAGATTCGATTAAACCGAATTGAAATAAAACCTCTGTCTTTTGTTACAATCTTTGTCATTCTTTTCCTGTCAATTGATTATTTGGTTAAATGTCCTTTGATAAACTAATTTTTGACAAATTAATTTCAGAGAATTTGTTTCTTTCAGCTAATTAATCTAGAGGTGTAGACCCACTCTGAATACCTGGACCCGAAAATCCACCTAATTCAGATTCTTTAATAAATTTTAAAATGGTATTTTAATTTGACACTTTATAAAGACAATAGGTCTCTGAAAATATGTATTCTATTGAAGAATGCAATACAGTAAAAGCTAACTTTAGCACAATTATCACATACAATAAACCATACAACAAGGATTTACAAAACTCAGCCAGATAACTGAGGAAAACATTTCTGCTCTAGTCTTGTCCAGACCTTCATTACCTTTGCCATTCTAGCTCTCATTTTCCACTTTCCTGGTTCTATGTTTGAAGATGCTCCACAGTCTACTCTGTTTGCAATACAATGATCACTTGTTTATACATGGATATTTCAGTGATTACTGTGAATGAAAATTTGTATAAGAATTATCATCTCATGTAAGAATTCATATATAAAAACATTAATTTCCACCTGATTTTGTTCAAATTTCATATTCTAAGTTCAGTGTGGTTCTATAGTTTCATGTTTTCTATTACAGGAATTCACAGAATGTTTGGGCTTCCCTGGTGGCTCAGTGGTGAAGAATCTGCCTGCAATGCAGAAGACTTAGGTTCAATCACTGGGACAGGAAGATCCCCTAAAGAACAAAATGGCAAAGCACTCCAGTATTCTTGCCTGGGAAATCCCATGGACAGAGGAGCTTGGCGGGCCACAGTCCATGGATTGCAAAGATTGGACGCAACAACTAAACAACAACAGAATATCTGCTCACATTCCGGTTCTCCAGGATGCTGACTCTGGGTGTGCTGTGCTGGACTCAGTGCCCCTATTTTGGGAGGCCCCTTTGTGTTTCAGTGGAAGTTCCATAAAATCCTGGGTTTAAGAAGGAAAGGGTAGCTTCTTGGCTGGGTTCTCTCCAGACTGGGAAACTTCTGTGTAGCTCTAGTAAACTTCATGCCTGGTTAAAGCACCCCCAGGTATCATGGAGACCCTAATATAGGCTGTCATGCAACTGAGGCTTTCATGCAACAATGTGAATCTTTGCAGGTTCTCTTCAAATAGAATTTAGCACTTCCTACCAAGACATACAAAGTATGTGGTGTTGGGTAGTAGCACCGAAGAGTACAACTGTATATGAGGAAAAAAGAAAAGAAAATTCAGAAGAATTTTGCTGGTATCTTGCTCAAAAAGCAGGATAACTGCAAACCTGATCTCTGGCAGTAGCGTCTGGAGCTCTGTAAGTCCAAATGGCATTAGATTGAGAATGTACTTGGAACTGCCCACTAGAAAGGTACTGCATAAAAACCAGAGCTCATCTGAAAGTGACTTATTATAAGTCAGCCATTTTGTTATAAGAATGCCTGAGAAAATACAAATAACAATATCTTTCAAGTAACCTGTAGACAGTATCAGCACCTCAGTCGAAAGGAAAACTCCCAGTAGCCAGGCATGTGGAGAGTCTCCAACATTCCCACAGTCAGCTCTGGGTTGTGCTGTCAATATCCAAATGTAGAAGTTTTCACGCCAATCCACCTCCTCCATATAGCCCCCACCCTCCATTTACAATGGAGCATTGTGGAAACCCTACTTATTACAAGGCACTGTTCTCATTATGACCACTCGGAAATTATGTTTTTTTAAAATACCAATAAGAAAGAAGGTTTTTCAGAGGTGAGTGCATAACACCATGAATCATGCAGACCTTTGGTAGAAACGAATCTCAAACACCCTGGAAGATTAATCCATTTTTAATGAAGCTGAAAGCAAGGATGCTGATCCAGTTGCATGAGCTCAACATGTGCACATTAATCCTAAATACACTTTTGGCTTTGTTTGGGAAGCAATTTCCACTTTCAAACTTTGGAAAATGTATCAGAACCGAAGGAGATATTTGCATTTAAATTATAGTACATGCTTTTCATATCAATTACTCTAGGGGGAAAAAAAGACAGTCCTGATGAGATGACCAAAATAAAATTTACACAATATTACTTATACAGTTTGTTTTCAACATCCATGGAGCAAAAGAAAATAAAAGGCTGCCAAGAAAAGAACATTTACTATAGTCACATAAAGAAAATGTGATGTGGAAACAGGATATACTTTCAAAGCATTTCCAGAACGTCGTTACCAGTTAACAAAAGATTCCTATGGAATGAGTCAGCAAGGTTGACTTGTTGTTCAATCCATAAGTCGTGTCCAACTCTTTGCAACCCCATGGACTGTAGCCCATCAGGCTCCTCTGTCCAGGGTATTTTTCAGGCAAGAGTTCTGGAGTGGGTTGCCATTTCCTCCTCCAAGGGATCTTCCTGACCCAGGGATCCAACCTGTGTCTCCTGCATCACTTGCATTGCAGGCAAATTCTTTACCACTGAGCCATCAGGGAAGCCCCGTCTAGCACCTGTGCTGTGCTGTGCTTAGTCACTCAGTTCTGTCCAACTCTTTGAGACCCCTGGACAGCAGCCCGCCTGGCTCATCTGTCCATGGGGATTCTCCAAGCAAGAGTACTGGAGTGGGTTGCTATGCCCTCCTCCAGGGAATCCCCATCTAGTGCCTGCTTCCCTATAAATACCTTTTCTCTCCCATCTTTAAAAGTATAAAGTATACTTTTTGAAAGTATAAAATTTATACTTTAAAAATATAAAATTCCCTGAGCCCCATATACTATCCTATTTTTTCCTTCCCTTCATAGCTAAGCTGTCTTAGTAACAGCCTCCACTCACTTTAATACTATTAACACTTTTTTCTTACACTTTTATTGAGTAATGTGATTATAAAAGTAGTAAGTGCTAACTATGACAATTTAGTATGTATCTTCCTAAAATCTTTATTTTGTTTATACAAATATATAGAAGGCTTTTTAAAGGAATAGACTATGCTTATTATACTACAACTTTTCCTTTTTTATTTAATAAAATTTTGAAGATATCTTCTGAGACCAAATATACAGATTTACTCCTTTCTTTTTAATAGTTGCATAATATTTCATGGCATGGATGTACTATATTTTATTCAACCCTCTTGATAGACATTCAGATTGTTTCCAGATTTCTACTACTATAACCATACTGCAATAAACTCACTCATACATATGTCTTCACATAATCACACTTTTATTTATGTTGCATAAACTCCCTGTTCAGCCTTAAACTTGCTACAATTAATCTTTTGCCCATTATCCCAGCTCCAGTCACAATGCAACAGCAGATGTCACCCAAAACCCTACCACTAACTCCTTCTTCCCCTGGAGTTCTATAGGAAAAGCACACAAGTAAGAGCAATAGCCAAATGGGAACCAGAATTTGATTATTTCGATAGTTGAATAAGCACTCAGTACCTATCCAAGTCAAGTTAGTGAATTCAGCTAAAGCCAGGAGGCCTAAAGAGGCCGTTGAGAACTGTGAAAGCTCTCTAGGGACTTCCCTGGTGGTCCAGTGGTTAAGAATCCATCTACCAAAGCAGGCAACAGGGGTTCAATCCCTGATCTGGGAAGATTCCAAACGTGGCAGAGCAGCCACACAAAACAATATATTTCTGACCAACACTGTATCTGTTATTTTCCCCTAGCTTGGGTTTCTACCCAATAAAGTCCAGGAGGCCTTCCTACCATTTTTTAATATTCAGAGCCCAGGGTAAGTCATACTCTTTCAATGGCTACACTTTAAATACCTTTTGCCACATTTTCCCTATACTGTCCCTTTTTCCTCTGTTGTTCTCAAGAGTCCTTCCAGAAACAGCAAGCTGAATTTTCAAATAAGCTATTGGGAGATTTTTCTTGATTTATATAGTTCTATTATTGTTGGTTGGATCAGAATGCCTCTCTTCTTTCTTTCCCTGTGACCTTTTCTTTCTGACCTAGAAATTTTTTTTTTCCTAACATCTATCTATAGATTCCACCTTTGTTGACTTCTTACAGAAAATGATACAAGATGAATGGGTTTCCTATCTGCCAAAACAAATCCTGTCCAATTTCCCTTCCCCAGAAAGGGTAATTCTCACATCCAGGTTCACCATCCATCAGTCCCATCCCTAATCCATGCCTGAGCACATTGTATTGGAATGCTATCTGACTCCCATTTAATACATCTCACGGTCTCTCTTTCTGAGAGTCCTAGCACCATAAATCTCCCAAACAGGCTCCCTCAGGGTAAAGAGCCAAATCTGCCTTTCTACATATACTGACCACAACACCTTAGGACTCTGTTATTAATAACTGATGGATTCTCTGCTTATATTCCCAGCTTTCCAATATCAAAATTTCTAAATCTTATATAACCTCTAGTGGCTGTCCTAGTCACCAAGGGTATGTTCCCCAGTTTTTCTTTTTGTTGACTCCTTGCCTACAGTGTTCAAGAGCACTTTTCAATAGTTTCGTGTGTTCAGGTCAGAGAGAGAGAAGTCTTCCCAGTTCATTCTCCAAAATCTTAAATTTTCTTCCTTTAAGCACATTTTGATAGGCATACATTTTCTTCTCCCTTTCATCTGTGACTACCCTGAACTCAAAATTCAGTCCTTTTCATGAGAAAGTGTCTCTTTTTTCATTGTTTCTCAATCAACTCATCTTCTCTGTCATCTTCCACATTTTCTTGAAGCAAGACCTAAAGCTCTAGTGTTTTGATAAGTGTGTCATTATTCTCACTGTCTCTGAACAAACCTGACTCTTGTAGACAATGTTTCATAAATAGGCCTTTTAAATTCCCTCTTAACCCTTGGGTTTTGTAAAATTCTTTATAAGACTTTTGTCTATCATGGACCCGAGAATATAACATTTTGCTATATAATCCCCTTCCTCTTTGTCTCTTTATTAAAAGATACTCCCATCCTTCTGTGATTAAATCCATAACCTGAGCTCCTAAAATCCTCAACCCAGGTAATATCACCATTCAGAGTCAACATGAGAACATGTGGGATGGGGGATAAGGCAGCTCCAGAAGCCTTTGGATAGATCAGAGCCCAGATTCCTCATTAGCCTGGAATTTGGTTAAACCAAAATAGGGAAGGGCGACTTGGGAAAGCGGTCTAGTGTAGCTACCTGTGCCTTACTATGGCCACCTCTGCCTATGCCTAAAAGTGAACTGTTTCACATGGTGGTGTTTGCTCAAACACAAAGAATCTAGTTGTTTTACACTTTAAGGGACTTATTTTTCCATCTTAACGCAGGAAAAAAGAATAAAGGAGAAAAGAAACTTTGGTATCAACATTTATTCTATTCCCAAATGCCTTCTAAAAAAGAGGGAAAAAGAAAAGGCTTATATTGCTTACATACTCTCTCTCCCCAATAATCTAAATATCAGCAGCATCTAGGATGCCACGTGCCTCAGGTGTACCAAGAACACCAATCTCTTTAACTCTTTGATCCCTCAAATGCTCTTTCTTATGTATATGCCTATTTGACCCTACCCACATTGGACACCCAATATAATTTGGATAAATTGATAAACATTTGCCCACTTTACCTCTAAAACTCAATAGTAAGATTTTTATCTAATAAACAAGTAAAAATGTATATGCAAATTGAAAAAATGCTATGAAAGCAATGAATAGAGAGCTGTGGTACACAATAAAGGAAGAGACCTACTACATATGACCCAGCAATTCCACTCCTGGGTATACATCCAACAAAAGAACAAAAGCACTAATTTGAAAAGATGCATGTACCCTCAACGTTCATAGTAGCATTCTTTACAACAGCCAAGATAGTGAATCAATCCAGGTGTCCATCAACAGATGAATGGATAAAGAACATGGACCTATGTACGATGAAATACTACTCAGCCAGAAAAAAAAGGAGATTTTGCTATTTGCAGCAACACGGATGGACTTGGAGGGCATTATGCTACGTGAAATAAGTCAGACAGAGAAAGACAAACACTGTATGATATAATTTATATGTGGAATTTAAAAAATACAATAAACTGGTGAATATAATGAAAGTGAAGCATTTACAGATATAGAAAGTAAATTAGGGGTCACCACTGGAAAGGGGGTAGAGGGGCAGCATGGGTTTGGGGAGTGGGAGGTATAAATTACCAGGTGTAAGATAGCCTTGAGAATGTACTGTATAAAACATCATATTCTAGGACAAATCAACTATTCTTCCGAATAGTTTCAAAGCTATTTCTTGATAAGGAAGTTACTCCTCAGTTCAGTGCAGTTCAGTTCAGTTGCTCAGTCGTGTCAGACTCTTTGCGACCCCATGAATCACAACACGCCAGGCCTCCCTGTCCATCACCAACTCCCGGAGTTCACTCAAACTCATGTTCATCGAGTCAGTGATGCCATCCAGCCATCTCATTCTCTGTCGTCCCCGTCTCCTCCCACCCCCAATCCCTCCTAGCATCAGACTCTTTTCCAGTGGGTCAACTCGTCGCATGAAGTGGCCAAAGTATTGGGCTTTCAGCTTTAGCATCAGTCCTTCCAATGAACACCCAGGATCAATCTCCTTTAGAATGGACTGGTTGGCTCTCCTTGCAGTCCAAGGAACTCTCAAGAGTCTTCTCCAGCACCACAGTTCAAAAGCATCAATTCTTCGGCGATCAGCTTTCTTCACAGTCCAACTCTCACATCCATACATGACCACGGGAAAAACCATAGCCTTGACTAGACAGACCTTGGTTGGCAAAGTAATGTCTCTGCTTTTTAATATGCTATCTAGATTGATCATAACTTTCCTTCCAAGGAGTTCAGTTCAGTTCAGTCGCTCAGTCGTGTCCGACTCTCCGCGACCCCATGAATCACAGCATGCCAGGCCTCCCTGTCCATCACCAACTCCCGGAGTTCACTCAAACTCATGTCCACAGAGTCAGTGATGCCATCCAGCCATCTCATTCCCAGTCGTCCCCTTCTCCTCTCACCCCCAACCTTTCCCAGCATCAGAGTCTTTTCCAGTGAGTCAACTCGTCGCATGAGGTGGCCAAAGTATTGCAGTTTCAGCTTTAGCATCAGTCCTTCCAATGAACACCCAGGATCGATCTCCCTTAGAATGGACTGGTTGGATCTCCTTGCGGTACAAGGTACTCTCAAGAGTCTTCTCCAGCACCACAGTTCAAAAGCATCAATTCTTCGGCGATCAGCTTTCTTCACAGTCCAACTCTCACATCCATACATGACCACGGGAAAAACCATAGCCTTGACTAGACAGAACTTTGTTGGCAAAGTAATGTCTCTGCTTTTTAATATATTATCAAGGTTGGTCATAACTTTCCTTCCAAGGAGTAAGCGTCTTTTAATTTCATGGCTGCAATCAGCATCTGCAGTGATTTTGAGGAAGCGTCTTTTAATTTCCTGGCTGCAATCAGCATCTGCAGTGATTTTGGAGCCCAAAAAAATAAAGTCGGACACTGTTTCCACTGTTTCCCCATCTATTTCCCATGAAGTGATGGGACCAGATGCCATGATCTTTGTTTTCTGAATGTTGAGCTTCAAGCCAAACTTTTCACTCTCCTCTTTCACCCTCATCAAGAGGCCTTTGAGTTCCTCTTCACTTTCTGCCATAAGGGTTGTATCATCTGCATATCTGAGATTATTGATATTTCTCCCAGCAATCTTGATTCCAGCTTGTGCTTCTTCCAGCCCAGCATTCCTCATCATGTACTCTGCATATAAGTTAAATAAGCAGGGTGACAATATACAACCTTGACGTACTCCTTTTCCTATTTGGAACCAGTCTGTTGTTCCATGTCCAGTTCTAACTGTTGCTTCCTGACCTGCATACAGGTTTCTCAAGAGGCAGGTCAGGTGGTCTGGGATTCCCATCTCTTTAATGTTCCACAGTTTATTGTGATCGACACAGTCAAAGGTTTTGGCATAGTCAATGAAGCAGAAATAGATGTTTTTCTGAAACTCTCTTGCTTTCTCCATGATCCAGCGGATGTTGGCAATTTGATCTCTGGTGCCTCTGCCTTTTCTAAAACCTGCTTGAACATCTGGAAGTTCATGGTTCACATATTGCTGAAGCCTGGCTTGGAGAATTTTGAGCATGACTTTACTAGCGTGTGAGATGAGTGCAATTGTGCGGTAGTTTGAGCATTCTTTGGCATTGCCTTTCTTTGGGATTGGAATGAAGACTGACCTTTTCCAGTCCTGTGGCCACTGCTGAGTTTTCCAAATTTGCTGGCATATTGAGTGCAGTACTTTCACAGCATCATCTTTCAGGATTTGAAATAGCTCAATTGGAATTCGATCACCTCCACTAGCTTTGTTCGTTGTGATGCTCTCTAAGGCCCACTTGACTTCACATTCCAAGATGTCTGGTTCCAGGTGAGTGATCACGCCATCGTGATTATCTTCGTCGTGAAGATCTTTTTTGTACCGTTACTCCTACTCACCAACAACTCCAGTGGACCCTGTTTTACAGAAATGGATTCATCCAGAATGAAGATTTCCCATTGAAGTACACTCTCTCTATCTGATTATTTGGTCTACAAAATATATGGGTCTTTTTCAGAACACTCAGTTCAGTTCAGTGCAGTTCAGTCACTCAGTCATGTCTGACTCTTTGAGACCCCATGAATCACAGCACGCCAGGCCTCCCTGTCCATCACCAACTCCCAGAGTTCACTCAAACTCATGTCCATCTAGTTGGTGATGCCATCCATCCATCTCATTCTCTGTCGTCCCCATCTCCTCCCGCCCCCCAATCCCTCCCAGTATCAGAGTCTTTTCCAGTGAGTCAACTCGTCGCATGAGGTGGCCAAAGTATTGGAGTTTCAGTTTTAGACTCAGTCCTTCCAATGAACATCCAGGATTGATCTCCTCTAGAATGGACTGGTTGGATCTCCTTGCAGTCCAAGGGACCCTCAAGAGTCTTCTCCAGCACCACAGTTCAAAAGCATCTAGTTCTTCATTATTACCTGAGAAAGAAGAATTTATAATGTTTAGTGCCTGGACCTGTTCAAAGCCAGCAATGTCTGAGGAAAAGAACATAAAGAACTATCCATCCATTTCTTTAGAACTAACCTCCTACCAGATATTAACAGATTACTATCAAGCTCTACACATGAAAGTCTCTAAGATTGCTCCCTACAAAAAACATCTTTAACAAATTATATTTTAAAGCTGTGCTCTCAGGTTTTGTTTGAATAATACAAGAAGTGGTGATATGAAAGAAGTTTCTGGATTTTCTGTAACACCATTAAAAAAGTTTTATGTGTTTATGGTTCAAAATATATATAAACACTATAATATACATAAAAATTATGTGTGTTTATACATATATATGCATATACATGAAATTATTTATAAAAAGGGCAACATTTTGCTAAATGGACTGATTCCTAAATTGATAAGAATTTATATATTCAATTCTTCTACGAGTTTTGGTGAGGAACCATTTTATATGTACCCATATAAACAAACCATCATTGTAGCTAAAAATATAGAAATTGTCTTATTATACAAATAATACATCAGATCCACTAAAATAGGATACAACTTGTAAGCCACTTCTATTTTCTGTAAAAGAAATATAATACTGAAATAAACAATATCAAGAATAACAAGATGAAAAATAATTCAAAATTTGAAATAAGATTGTCGGATGAAAAAAAATCTGCATGTTCAAATAATCTTGTATCTGCTGATAAAATGAATGTATTATACGACAATTTGGAACATGTTTCTAACTAAATGAAGTTCTATTTATAGGTAGTCAAGTTCATGTGCATGCATGTATTTTAATATTTTAGAATAATACTGTCCTTTCTGGGAACATGAGAGATAAAAATACTGAAATTATTCCATGAAACAGATGCCTTCCCTTAAAACTTGCCTATGTTAGAAGTCACTAATTCATGAGCTTACACCTTCAATTTACTTTGAAGGAGGATAACAATAATATCTACTACTTATTAAACATCTAACTTGTCCCAAGCACTTTACAAACTTTTTAATAATAGCTCTATTAGATGGGCAATATCACCCACATTTTACAGATGAGGAGACAGAGGTTCAGAGAGTAAACAGTCAGCATCTCTGATGGGAACTGAGATTGAAAGCAGTCTATGTCAGTACATTCATGAGATGACGTGGCTCTACCCCCGTCACCTGTAACACTGTCTGATGAAGTCACAGTGATTCTCCTGAGTTGCCTTAGAGGAAGGACAACAAAATTTCTGATGAGGCAATGCCCCAGGTGCCCCACCCTGGCATCAATTCAAACAGCTTTCAAAAAATATTGAGCCCCATTTGTCTATATATCCCATTCTGACCTGGACATTCCCAAACCCCAAACCTGCAGTCAGAGGTTCCTATGGCTCCTCCACCAGCACCCACTTCATCCATTCATTCATTCCTTGAACAAATATCCATGTGAACTCATGTGTGTGCTTAGCAGGAGAATTAAAAATAAGTCAGACATAAGGTTGATATTTTTTTTCTTGTTTCCTGAGCTAAGTTTGTATTGCTACAAACTTCTCTCCTAGAACTGCTTTTGCAGCATTTCATAGGTTTTGGATTGTTGGGTTTTCCGTCAAAAAGAACACAAGAAATGGTGAGGATGTGGAGAAAAGGGAACCCTAGTACACTGTTGGAGAAGGCAATGGCACCCCACTCCAGTACTCTTGCCTGGAAAATCCCATTGACAGAGGAGCCTCGTAGGCTGCAGTCCCTGGGGTCACTGTGAGTCGAACACAACCGAGCGGCTTCGCTTTCGCTTTTCACTTCATGCGTTGGAGAAGGAAATGGCAACCTACTCCAGTGTTCTTGCCTGGAGAATCCCAGGGACGGGGGAGCCTGGTGGGCTGCCGTCTATGGGGTTGCACAGAGTTGGACACGACTGAAGTGACTCAGCAGCAGCAACAGTACACTGTTGGGAAACAGTACGGAGGTTCCTCAAAAAATTAAACATAGAACTACCATATGATCCAGAAATTCTACTCCTGGACAAATATTTGGACAATATGAAAACTAATTCAAAAAGATATATGCATTCCAGTGTTTAAAGCAGTATTATTTACAGTCTCTAAGATATGACCAACCTTGATAGTATATTAAAAAGCAGAGACATTACTTTGCCAACAAAGGTCCGTCTAGTCAAGGCTATGGTTTTTCCCGTGGTCATGTATGGATGTGAGAATTGGACTGTGAAGAAAGCTGATCGCCGAAGAATCGATGCTTTTGAACTGTGGTGTTGGAGAAGACTCTTGAGAGTCCCTTATACTGCAAGGAGATCCAACCAGTCCATTCTAAAGGAGATCAATCCTGGGTGTTCATTGGAAGGACTGATGCTAAAGCTGAAACTGCAATACTTTGGCCACTTCATGCGACGAGTTGACTCACTGGAGGGGACTCTGATGCTGGGAAAGGTTGGGGGCGGGAGGAGACGGGGACGACCGAGAATGAGATGGCTGGATGGCATCACTGACTCTGTGGACATGGGTTTGAGTGAGCTCCGGGAGTTGGTGATGGACAGGGAGGCCTGGCGTGCTGTGATTCATGGGGTCGCGGAGAGTCGGACACGACTGAGCGACTGAACTGAACTGAACTGAACTGAACTGAAGATATGGAAGCAAACTAAACGTGCATCAACAGATAAATGGATAAAGATGTGTGACACACACACACACACACACACACACAGTGGAATACTACTCAACCATAAAAAGGAGGAAATGTTGCCATTCGCAGCAACATGGGTGGACTTGAAGGGTATTATGCTTAAGTGAAATAACTGAGACAGAGAAAGACAAATACTGGATGATACACTTACATGTGGAATCTAAAAAATACAACAAACCAGTGAATATTGAATATTAATATTAATTATCAAAAATAGAAACAGACTCACAAATACAGAGAACAAATTAGGGGTTACCAGCGGGGAGAGGGAAGAAGGGGGGCAGTATAGCAGTGAGGCAACGTAGTCTAGGAGATCAAGGGATACAAATCATGATGTATAAAACAAACTACAAGGATATGCTGTACAACATAGGGAATATAACCAATATTCTATAATAACTATAATTGGAGTATAACCTTTAAAAATTGTGAATCACTATATAGAACAACTGCAACATATAATATTGTACATTAACTATAATTTTAAAAAAATTAAGACATAGACAAGCCCTTCAAACATTTATATGCACTCAGACCAGGAATCTGAAATTCAAGTCCCTCTGACGTCCATGTAGATAATAAAAATGATTGAAGCCAGCCAGATGTAAGTAGAAGGCAGTGCTGAAACATGGGGTGATGAGGCATCCCAGAAATTAAATATTACAAGAAGCTGCTACCACCCATCTGACTAGGACCAAAGGGAGAAGGTGTCATTTAGAGCCCCCGAGCCTAGACCTGGGGGTGGGAGCTGGAGCTGCAGAGGGGGACACCAGCAGGGCCAGGAACTACAAAGGAGACACAACCAATGGCTTTCCTCTCCCAACTCCCTCAACTTCCTCCCATTGGCCAAGCCTACTCCGAAGCCAGTAAGTAAGGAAGTCTGAGTGGGCGGGCCTTGGGACACAGAACAGAACTGGGGAAGGGCATGGTATGGCTCTGACAGCACACAGGCCAGTGACCCATGCAATCTAGATTCACTACAGGATTCCTGATTCCCAGACCTCCGAGTGTCCCATCTTCTTCCATGTAATCAATCTCCCTACCACCATCTCCACACCCTGCCTTGTTCTGCCTTTGTTTGCTGCAGATGTCAAATCATAATGACCGCTTGTTCCATAAAGCCATTCTCTGCTTGACCCGCCTCACCCTGGAAAACACACTGCTCCAAACCCCAGTTCCACTTTGCCATCGACTCCCAGGAGGCCCTCCTTCTCAGTGAGCCATGCCTATGAGTTTTTCAATCAGATTTTAAACTGTTGGACCTGGAGACTGTCACAGCTCCATGCTAGTTCTCAGCATGCTGCCAGTGGGCATTGCTCAAAGGCTAACATTTGGTAATATTCATAAGTAACTAAAATAAAAATTAATTCTTCCTCTCCCTCACCAGGGCATAGTAGGAAAAAAAAAAGTGGCATAATATAACCATTTGCATTTAATGAATAATTTATTTACTTCTGAAACTAGACTAGAATCTGGACTGTGATAAATCTACTAATTACACATGGAAATAAGGCTCATTCATTTCTTCAAAATTGGTCCAAACTGCTTAGCACAATTTTCATATGAACTTTGACCTTTGATATTACATTGAATAGCACTGATGGATCCTTCAAGCAAGAAATGTCACATTAATTATTTTACATTAATAAATGCAAAACCAAACCAGAGAATGTGGACATTAACTTTTTTCAAGGTCTATTGAATCATAAATCAAAAAGCTTATTAGCAAGCATTTTCAAATTTCACATACAAAAATGATGTCATCCAATATCTTTTTATAAGGAAAAATGTGTCTTTTTCTTACCTTAAAGAATATTGGAATCAATTCCTTCTAATTGTCCCTCTCATGGGATGTTCAATTCCTAACAACAGCACTCCAAGCACAGACCACTTCTTCAAACTCCAATTTTATAGCTTTCCAATTTTTAATTACTTTCGGGTTTATTGAAATAAAAACTCCTTCACAGGTGCACTGGAATTGTGCCTAGTAGAAAAAGAACATGGACAGGAATTATCAGACTGCATATATCATCAACAAAATTCTAGAAGGGCAGCTCACTGATAAGTGAGAAAAACTGAAATGGAGGCAGTCATCTACAAATTTAAGAAATTAGTATTAAGTGACTTCCTGTATTATCAGATCTTCGCGTATATTTTTGGAAGCTTACTTTTAGAAAAGAATTATTCAATGGTATTTAGATTCCTTAATAAAGTCATGATTATGGTATTTGGAACTCCAATGGTAAAACTACAAATTAAAGATAAGTTCCCTTGGTATCAGGTATGGGGGATTCCCAGGTCGCAGTGGTAAAGAATTCGCTTGCCAGTGCAGGAGATGCAAGAGACACAAGCTCGATCCCTGGGTCCGGAAAATCCCTTGGATAAGGATATGGCAACCTGCTCCAGTATTCTTGCCTGGAAAATTCCATGGACAGAGGAGCCTGGCCCATGGGGCTGCAAAAGAGTCGGACTTGACTAAGCAGCAGGCATGGCATGGCCCTTGGCATTAGACACATTTTCATATATAATAGTTCAGTGAGATAATATAATAAAAATGCTTCATTTGACTCCAGTGAAGGCAAATCCACAAAGTGCATTGATTTTTCTCCTCGAGTTATTCATCCTTGTAACACTTCTGCAGCCCCTCTGAGGAACACAGGTTTTCTCCGCAAGATACTTGCTGTATCTCATTGTGTGCCCTACCTGTGGCGGAGACATTCACCCCACTCTTTTAATCATCCAAGAGGAGCATTCCATAGAACCCTGTTGTCTCAGGATGTTAACAGTTACTCTACATACCTTCAAACACACACACATAAAGGAGTGCAGTCAAATCATTTTGAGAAGCGCTGGATCAAATTAAGCTACAGGAGTTTCTTTTTTTTTCCTTGAAGGACTGCTCAGAGAATTTAATATGCTAATGTGTACTATGAGTCTCCACCAATAGAAAATAATTGGGTTTGTTAATTATTAAGATCATGTAAACACAGACCTTTTATCACAAAGCAGCTCTTAGGACTAAGGTGCTACAGAAACATACTTTGGCAAATGATGCTCTGAGGCCTTCTTCAAGGAAGATCAGCTCCATGATGTAGGAGAAAGATGCTCACACAAAAATAATGGAAGTCAACCAGGAGACACGCTAAGTAAAAGAAGCCTGAAAAACATGATCAGGCCTGGAAGTAAATGAGGACAAATTAGGAATATTGAATAAGAGTTACCATTTATTTACTCTCTCCTATATGCTCAGTATTTTGAGTTACCTTTTTTTTTAATTGAGGTATAATTATGTACAATATTATATTAGTTTCAGGTATACAACTTTATTTTGGGGGGCTCCAAAATCACTGCAGATGGTGACTACAGCCATTAAATTAAAAGACAGTTATTCCTTGGAAGGAAAGTTATGACCAACCTAAACAGCATATTAAAAAGCAGAGACATTACTTTGCCACAAAGATCCATCTAGTCAAGGCTATGGTTTTTCCAGTAGTCATGTATGGATGTAAGAGTTGGACTATAAAGAAAGCTGAGTGCCGAAGAATTAATGCTTTTGAACTGTGATGTCGGAGAAGACTCCTGAGAGTCCCTTGGACTGCAAGGAGACCCCACCAGTCCATCCTAAAGGAGATCAGTCCTGAATATTGATTGGAAGGACTGATGCTGAAGCTGAAAATCCAATGCTTGTCCACCTGATGCGAAGAACTGATACATTTAAAAAGACCCTGATGCTGGAAAGGATTGAAAGTGGGAGGAAAAGGGGACAACAGAGAATGAAATGGTTGGATGGCATCACCAACTCAATGGACATGAGTTTGAGTAAACTCCAGGAGTTGGTGATGGACAGGGAGGCCTGGCGTGCTGCAGTCCATGGAGCTGCAAAGAGTCAGACACGATTGAGCAACTCAACTGAACTGTACAACATAATGATTCGATCTTTGTATACAGTGCAAAATGATCACCACCATAAGTCACTATATTTACAGAATTTTTTTCCTTATGATGAGAACTTTTTAAAATATACCCTCTTAACGACTTTCAATTTTAAAGACAGACTATTGTATTAAACCTAAAACCAAAAACTTTTAACCAGCTTTACTTTTACTTTATTTTTATTAACAAAATAACAAAAAAAGTATATAACAAAAAAAGTATTATTTTGTTTAATTTGGTAGACAATTAGTACAAAAATTAGCTATCACTAGGACTTCATTAACACCTGAACATTTTAATTATTTTCCAGGAGCCAGTACTGTGGATCTCTTCCCAACTCTATGTTCACTGATGCCAGACTGGTAGCTTGACATTGGCCACAGTGGGAGTATTTACACAGTGGAATTTGACAAACACTACAAAACAGGAAATTTGTGGTGGAATATTTTTCCAGGGAGCTAGTTTATTTATATACCTCTGACTGAGTCTTAACTAAAAGGTGGAAGAGATTAAAAAGTGGCAAGATTTCCATATAGTCAAACCTATGGTTTTTCCAGTAGTCAAGTACAGATGTGAGAGTTGGACCATAAGAAGTCTGAGTGCCGAAAAATTGATGTCTTTGAATTGCAGGGCTTGAGAAGACTCTTGAGAAGCCCTTGGACAACAAGGAGATCAAACGAGTCAATCCTAAAAGAGATCAACCCTGAATATTCATTGGAAGTATAAATGCTGAAGCTGAAGCTCTGAAACTTTGGCCACCTGAAGCGAGGAGCTGAAAAGACCCTGATGGTGGGAAAGATTGAAGGCAAGAGAAGAAGTGGATGACAGAGGATGAGATGGTTGCATGGTATCACCAACTCAATGGACATGAATCTGAGCAAACTCCAGGAGACAATGAAAGACAGAGAAGCCTGGCGTGCTGAAGTTCTTGGGTTCACAGGGAGTAGGACACAACTTCGGAGAAGGCAATGGCAAGCCACTCTAGTACTCTTGCCTAGAAAATCCCATGGATGGAGGAGCCTGGTAGGCTGCAGTCCATGGGGTCGCTAAGGGTCGGACACGACTGAGCGACTTCACTTTCACTTTTCACTTTCACACATTGGAGAAGGAAATGGCAACCCACTCCAGTGTTCTTGCCTGGAGAATCCCAGGGATGGGGGAGCCTGGTGGGCTTCCGTCTATGGGGTCACACAGAGTCGGACACGACTGAAGTGACTTAGCAGCAGCAGCAGCAGCAGGACACAACTTAGCAACTGAACAACAACAACAAGATTTCCAGCTAAACAAAATACCATTGTAATTATCTTCCTTAATGTCAAATTTGAATATTAATCATCTGTATACACTTGTGCTAATGGAAATCAATGTCATGTGTAATGAGAGATTTGCTTTTTTTCCCTGCTATCCTCTCATAAGCTGTACAATGTAGGACAAAGTATACAACTACCTGAACAGTAGCCATCCGTGGCCTCATCTCCTATCCTGGTATAACACTGCCCAAGCCCTGGGAGTTAGAGTTACTTCTTCTAGCCCTCAGAACAGTACAAATGGGACTACGTCTCACTTCCCTTTCTGACATGTATCAATGGACCCAGGCTGCAACTCTGGCTCCCTTAGAGCTCAACAGGAGGAGGAGTAAAGACACAGAGATGCATAGGCTACTTCCAATATTCAAAAGGTCTAACATAAACAATATATTAATTTCTAATAAAGCCACACAGCCCAAGTAGATCTTTAAATTGTTACATTTGTTGTTGTTTCGCTTTTGCTTATAACAACTCAGTCTGGTCATATCTTTCCAACTGAAAACCATGTTTAAGAAAACTTTAAAAATTAGACAATGAGCTAATTCTGCCATACGTGATTTTTGTGTGATAAAGACTCCTAAACTGAAGTAGAACAGTGAAGAAGCACTGAACGTACATAATAATATTGAAAGGTAAAATTGTTCTTTAAGCAAATTAGACTCGCTCAGAGGAAGAGATTCCTACCACGCATTGAAAACTCAGATAATGTATCCCATTTTCCTCCTAGTAACACTTGTAACGGGCTGCCCAGGTGGCGCTAACGGTAAAGAATCCACCTGCAATGCAGGAGAGGCAGGTTCAACCCCTGGGTGGGGAAGAGCCCCTGGAGGAAGAAATGTCTATCCACTCCAGTATTCTGGCCTGGGAAATTCCGTGGACAGAGGACCTGGTAGGCTGCAGTCCGTGGGGTCGCAGAGTAAGACACGATTTAGCAATGAAACAACAACAATCCTCTTAACAGGCTTTACGTGCGGGAATCCTCAGCACCTGCAAATACTCAGTGATAGTGAGAGCCCAGAGCCCTGGAGAGGAAACTTTTCACAGAGACCGAAACGCTGCACCTAATAACTCATAGGCCACCTGCCCGCACCGTCCCCACTCTCTCTAGGGAATTCCTGGAGCCATCCGAGATCCCCACTGAGGCCAGCAGGAGCAAAGCTGTAAACCACACTGCAGGAGCGTCGCCTAAAAGAAAACCTCCTGAACCCCGGCCCGGGGCTCATGTACATAAACCACCAGCAGATGGCGCCCTCTGCTAATTCAATAGTCCTCCTGGGGCCTGGTTCAGTTCAGTTCAGTTCAGTTCAGTTCAATTCAGTCGCTCAGTCGTGTCCGACTCTCCGCGACCCCATGAATCACAGCACGCCAGGCCTCCCTGTCCATCACCAACTCCCGGAGTACACTTAAACCCATGTCCACAGAGTCGGTGATGCCATCCAGCCATCTCATTCTCTGTCGTCCCCTTCTCCTCCTGCCCCCAACCTTTCCCAGCATCAGAGTCTTTTCCAGTGAGTCAACTCGTCTCATGAGGTGGCCAAAGTATTGGAGTTTCAGCTTTAGCATCAGTCCCTCCAATGAACATCCAGGATTGATCTCCTTTAGAATGGACTGGTTGGATCTCCTTGCAGTATAAGGGACTCTCAAGAGTCTTCTCCAACACCACAGTTCAAAAGCATCAATTCTTCGGCGATCAGCTTTCTTCACAGTCCAAATCTCACATCCATACATGACCACAGGAAAAACCATTGCCTTGACTAGACGGACCTTGGTCGGCAAAGTAATGTCTCTGCTTTTTAATATACTATCAAGGTTGGTCATAACTTTCCTTCCAAGGAGCAAGCGTCTTTTAATTTCATGGCTGCAATCAGCATCTGCAGTGATTTTGGAGCCCAAGAAAACAAAGTCTGACACTGTTTCCACTGTTTTTCCATCTATTTCCCATGAAGTGATGGGACCAGATGCCATGATCTTTGTTTTCTGAATGTTGAGCTTCAAGCCAACCTTTTCACTCTCCTCTTTCACTTTCATCAAGAGGCTTTTGAGTTCCTCTTCACTTTCTGCCATAAGGGTAGTGTCATCTGCATATCTGAGGTTATTGATATTTCTCCCAGCAATCTTGATTCCAGCTTGTGCTTCTTCCAGCCCAGCGTTCCTCATGATGTGCTCTGCATATAAGTTAAATAAGCAAGGTGACAATATACAACCTTGACGTACACCTTTTCCTATTTGGAACCAGTCTGTTGTTCCATGACCGGTTCTAACTGTTGCTTCCTGACCTGCATACAGGTTTCTCAAGAGGCAGGTCAGGTGGTCTGGGATTCCCATCTCTTTCAGAATGTTCCACAGTTTATTGTGATCCACGCAGTCAAAGGCTTTGGCATAGTCAATGAAGCAGAAATAGATGTTTTTCTGAAACTCTCTTGCTTTCTCCATGATCCAGCGGATGTTGGCAATTTGATCTCTGGTGCCTCTGCCTTTTCTAAAACCTGCTTGAACATCTGGGAGTTCACGGTTTACATACTGCTGAAGCCTGGCTTGGAGAATTTTGAGCATGACTTTACTAGCGTGTGAGATGAGTGCAATTGTGCGGTAGTTTGAGCATTCTTTGGCATTGCCTTTCTTTGGGATTGGAATGAAGACTGACCTCTTCCAGTCCTGTGGCCACTGCTGAGTTTTCCAAATCTGCTGGCATATTGAGTGCAGCACTTTCACAGCATCATCTTTCAAGACTTGAAATAGCTCCACTGGAATTCCATCACCTCCACTAGCTTTGTTCGTAGTGATGCTTTCTAAGGCCCACTTGACTTCACATTCCAAGATGTCTGGCTCTAGGTCAGTGATCACATTATCATGACTATCTTGGTCGTGAAGATCTTTTTTGTACAGTTCTTCTGTGTATTCCTGCCACCTCTTCTTAATATCTTCTGCTTCTGTTAGGTCCATACCATTTCTGTCCTTTATCGAGCCCATCTTTGCATGAAAAGTTCCCTTGGAATCTCTAATTTTCTTGAAGAGGTCTCTTGTTTTTCCTATTCTGTTGTTTTCCTCTATTTCTTTGCATTGATCACTGAGGAAGGCTTTCTTATCTCTCCTTGCTATTCTTTGGAACTCTGCATTCAGATGCTTATATCTTTCCTTTTCTCCTTTGCTTTTCGCCTCTCTTCTTTTTACAGCTATTTGTAAGGCCTCCTCAGACAGCCATTTCGCTCTTTTGCATTTCTTTTCCATGGGGATGGTCTTGGTCCCTGTCTCCTGTACAATGTCACGAACCTCCGTCCAGAGTTCATCAGGCACTCTATCAATCAGATCTAGTCCCTTAAATCTATTTCTCACTTCCACTGCATAATCATAAGGGATTTGATTGAGGTCATATCTGAATGGTCTAGTGGTTTTCCCTACTTTCTTCAATTTAAGTCTGAACTTCGCAATAAGGAGTTCATGATCTGAGCCACAGTCAGCTCCTGGTCTTGTTTTCGCTAACTGTATACAGCTTCTCCATCTTTGGTTGCAAAGAATATAATCAATCTGATTTCGGTGTTGACCATCTGGTGATGTCCATGTGTAGAGTCTTCTCTTGTGTTGTTGGAAGAGGGTGTTTGCTATGAGCAGTGCATTCTCTTGACAAAACTCTATTAGCCTTTGCCCTGCTTCATTCCGTGCTCCAAGGCCAAATTTGCCAGTTACTCCAGGTGTTTCTTGACTTCCTACTTTTGCATTCCAGTCCCCTAGAATGAAAAGGACATCTTTTTTGGGTGTTAGTTCTAAAAGGTCTTGTAGGTCTTCATAGAACCGATTAACTTCGGCTTCTTCAGCATTACTGGTTGGGGCATAGGCCTGGATTACTGTAATATTGAATGGTTTGCCTTGGAAACGAACAGAAATCATCCTGTCATTTTTAAGATTGCATCCAAGTACTGCATTTCGGACTCTTTTGTTGACCATGATGGCTACTCCATTTCTTCTAAGGGATTCCTGCCCACAGTAGTAGATATAATGGTCATCCGAGTTAAATTCACCCATTCCAGTCCATTTTAATTCACTGATTCCTAGAATGTCGACGTTCACTCTTGCCATCTCCTGTTTGACCACTTCCAATTTGCCTTGATTCATGGACCTAACATTCCAGGTTCCTATGCAATATTGCTCTTTACAGCACCGGACCTTGTTTCTATCATTGGTCACATCCACAACTGGGTATTGGTTTTGCTTTTGCTCCATCCCTTTATTCCTTCTATAGTTATTTCTCCACTGAGCTCCAGTAGCATACTGGGCACCTACCGACCTGGGGAATTGTTCAGTGGTCTGTAAACACTGAAGTCTGGATTTCAGACTCATACTGAATTCCTATCATAATTAGGATTACCTCAATTAGGATTATCCTAATTACCTAATTAGGACAATTAGGGTTATCCTCATTAGGATTATTTTATTTTGTACAGAAGCATGCTGGAAATATCTCTACAACCAGACAATAGGAAAATTAAGATGAGTTTTATTAGTATTAGAGACAATATTTGATGTGTTGCCCTTATATTGTCAAGTGTGTGAAAATGGTGCTTTCATTCATTCATTCCATTGAATATTAAGACTTTGTGAAGTAAAAATATCTCCTGCCATATTAATCAACAAGAAATGTCACAGCCACCAGCGATTTCTGGCCTCCAAATGTGAATGAGGGCCCCCACAACTGCAATCCAGCAGATCTTGCCACACCCCCAGGGTGACTGCTGAGGAGCTAGGGGAATGCAAGAAGCAAGGTTAACAAGGAAACAGGATTAGTGCCAGATAGTAAGTAAGTAAGTAAGTAATTAAAGTCACTCAGTCGTGTATAACTCTTTGCGACCCCATGGACAGTAGCCTACCAGGCTCCTCTGTCCATGGGATTTTCCAGGCAAGAATACTGGAGTGGATTGCCATTTCCTTCTCCAAGCCCCATATAGCTGAGGTGCATATGAAAAGAATGAATTCAGTGAGCCCAGAGGTTTGCATCTTCCCATACAGAGAATACTAAATTCCTTAACTTGAGACCTAATCTTTGATGTTCAGACTGCCTGCTCCCTTTGTTGCAAACTTGTATATAGCCTGACTTCCCCTCCTGCCTCCTTGGAGGGGTTTTCTCAGAGCTACTGAGATGCTGTCTCCTGACTAGGAATCCTAAACATTCCCACCAAATAAAATAAATCTCTACTTTCAGATTGTGACTATATTTTTTAGTTGACAACCTGGATGTGTTGTGAAAAACATCATGTTTGCTCTCTATGAAAGTTTATGCAAGTGAAAGTCGCTCAGTCATGTCTGACTCTTTGAGACCCCATGGACTGTCGATGGAACTCTCCAGGCCAGAATACTGGAATGGGTAGCCTTTCCCTTCTCCAGGGATCTTCCCAATCCAGAGATCAAATCTAGGTCTCCCACATTGCAAGTGGATGCTTTACCAGCTGAGCCACAAGGGAAGCCCAAGCATTTCCCTTCTCCAGCGGATTTTCCAGACCTAGGAATCCAACCAGGTCTCCTGCATTGCAGGCAGATTCTTTACCAACTGAGCTATCAGGGAAGCTCAGTTGTTCTCTATAAATCAACCTAATATTGTTTTGGGGCTCCAACTCATCAGGCTGCAGGGAAATTCAGTAATAAGCAGGGATTCCTCAACCCCCAAATTCAGGGTCCTATAAATGTTCAAGTGAAGTGAAAGTCACTTAGTTGTGTCCGACTCTTTGCAACCCCATGGACTATACAGTCCATGGAATTCTCCAGGCCAGAATACTAGAGTGGGTAGCCATTCCCTTCTCCAGGGGATCTTCCCAACCCAGGGATTGAACCCAGGTCTCCCACATTGCAGGCAGATTCTTTACCAGCTGAGGCACCAGGGAAGCTGAAGAATACCTGGTGCTAAACTGGTAAAGAATCTGCCTGCAATGCAGGAGACCCTGGCTCGATTTTTGGTTTGATTCCTGTGTCAGGAAGATCCCCTGAAAAGGGGATAAATGTTCAAGAGTTTGTGCAGTTTCAAAGGAAAAGAAAGCATAAGAGGAGTATAGCTCTGGACACTGGTCATCTCTTGGCAAAGTCACCAGGATGTGTCTTATTGGTTCTTTATCTGTTCCCTCTAAACCAAATGTGGGATAGAAGAATCATCTGAGACTGGAAACCTCCTGAGGCCCATCTGGTCCTATGTCCCTAAAGAGGGCAGGAAACACCCATCCTTCTCTGGGGTGTTGCAGGAACACAGCCAAATTCCCTGCTTCTGTGGGAAATATAGGCCTCTCTCTTACCAGCTCTGCGGAAACTAATTTTTAAGTCAAAATGCTTTTCCCTTTCTATTTCCCTTAGAGTCATAGTCATCAGTCTTAGCAATACATTGGAATCTCTTAGAGAACTGTTAAAAAACAAAAAATATTAATTCCTGGTACCCACTTCCAGAGATGCTGACCTCAATGGGGCACGGTCTGACGGGGACAATGAGAATTTTAAAACTCCCTTGGTGATTTTAAGGTACAGTCGAAGTTGAGAAGTAGCCCTTTTGTATCCCTTTTCTCATGACTTTCTCATCAAGGGCTCCCTCTCCCCTTAGTGGGCTTGACATTTAGAAGTATAATCCAGACAGATAAGTGCCTTTTCTTCTTTCCACCCTGAGAGGATACTACTACATTCCTGAGTAGGCAAAAGGGAAACACTGGTTATACATATATATCATAATTGCTAAACCACTAGCTTATGAAATATACTATCCAAAATAAGATTTTAATTCTATTAAATCTTTTTTCAAAGTGGTTTTTAAATATTTGTATTTAATTATTTTTATTTATAATGAAAAATGCTCTCTGCATAGTTCAAATGATAGATTACAGAGGTCAGAAATTCTGACCAGCAAAACCCTAACGCAGATATGTATAAAAGGGACAAAATGACTTCATATCTTGGTGTCGCAAGGTTAAAATTCTCTAATTTGAAACAGAGGAAAAGGTGAATCTTCAGTCTCAAAACATGTTGGGCAAACACTAGCTTCAGGGGAGTTGCTTTATAAAAGATTTTCTTCCATCTTAGTCTATAACATGGTTATCTAAAACTCTGTAAAATTTGAGGATGTAAGAATTCTGTAGCATAGTTATCCTTCACCTATCTGCCATTTTGAGCATTAAAAGTGATTTCCAATTTATTTATGCCATTGTTTATATTGCTTGGAGAATCCCATGGCCAGAGAAGCCTGGTAGGCTTCAGTCCATGGGGTCTCAAAGAGTCGGACACGACTGAGCAACTTCATTTCACTTCACTTTTTTATATTGATAAGTTTTCAGTATTTTAGCTTTCAGTTCAGTTCAGTTCAGTCACTCAGTCATGTCCAACTCTTTGCAACCCCATGGACTGCAGCATGCCAGGCCTCCCTGTCCATCACCAACTCCCAGAGCTTGCTCAAACTCATGTCCATAGAGTCAGTGATACCCTCCAACCAACTCATCCTCTGTTGTCCCCTTCTCCTCCTGCCTTCAATCTTTCCCAGCATCAGGGTCTTTTCAAATGAGTCAGTTCTTTGCATCAAGTGGCCAAAGTATTGGAGCTTCAGCTTCAGCATCATACTTTCAATGAATATTCAGGACGGACTTCCTTTAGGATTGACTGCTTTGATCCCCTTGAAGTCCCAGGGACTCTAAAGAGTCTTCTCCAACACCACAGTTCAAAAGCATCAGTTCTTCGGTGCTCAGCTTTCTTTATGGTCCAACTCTCACATCCATACATGACCACTGGAAAAACCATAGCTTTGACTAGACAGACCTTTGTTGGCAAAGTAATGTCTCTGCTTTTTAATATGCTGTCTAGGTTGGTCATAGCTTTTCTTCCAAGGAGCAAGCATCTTTTAATTTCATGGCTGCAGTCACCATCTGCAGTGATTTTGAAGCCCCAAAAAATAAAGTTTGTTTCCATTGTTTCCCCATCTATTTGCCATGAAGTGATGGGACCAGATGCCATGATCTTTGTTTTCTGAATGCTGAGCTTCAAGCCAACTTTTTCACTCTCCTCTTTCACTTTCATCAAGAGGCTCTTTAGTTCTTCTTCACTCTCTGCCATAAGGGTAGTGTCATCTGCATATCTGAGGTTATTGGTATTTCCCCCAGCAATCTTAATTCCAGCTCATGCTTCCTCCAGCCCAGCGTTTCTCATGACATACTCTGCATATAAGTTAAATAAACAGGGTGACAATATACAGCCTTGACTTTCTCATTTCCCTATTGTTGTTGTTGTTCCGTGTCCAGTTCTAACTATTGCTTCTTGACCTGCATACACATATCTCAGGAGGCAGGTACGATGGTCTAGTATTCCCAACTCTTTAGGAATTTTCCACAGTTTGTTGTGCCACACAGTCAAAGGTTTTGGCATAGCCAACAAAGCAGAAGTAGATGTTCTTCTGGAACTCTCTTGCTTTTTCGATGATCTAATGGATGTTGGCAATTTGATCTCTGGTTCCTCTGTTTTTTCTAAATCCAGCTTGAACATCTGAAAGTTCTCAGTTCATGTACTGTTGAAGCCTGGCTTGGAGAATTTTGAACATTACTTTGCTAACGTGTGAAATGAGTGTAATTGTACAGTAGTTTGAACATTCTGAGGCATTGTCTTTCTTTGAGATTGAAATGAAGACTGACCTTTTCCAGTCCTGTGGCCACTGCTGAGTTTCCAAATTTGCTGACATATTGAGTATAGCACTTTCACAGCATCATCTTTTAGGATTTGAAATAGCTCAACTGGAATTCCATCACCTCCACTAGCTTTGTTTGTAGTGATGCTTCCTAAGGCCCACTTGACTGCATTCCAGGATGTCTGTCTCTAGGTGACTGATCACACCATCATAATTATCTTGGTTGTGAAGATCTCTTTTGTACAGTTCTTCTGTGTATTCTTGCCACCTCTTCTTAATATCTTCTGCTTCTGTTAGGTCCATACCATTTCTGTCCTTTATCGAGCCCATCTTTGCATGAAATCCTCCCTTGGTAACTCTAATTTTCTTGAAGAGATCTCTATTCTTTCCTATTCTATTGTTTTCCTCTATTTGTTTGCATTGGTCACTGAGGAAGGCTTTCTTATCTCTCCTTGCTATTTTTTGGAACTCTGCATTTTAATGGGTATATCTTTCCTTTTCTCCTTTGCCTTTCACTTTTCTTTTCACAGCTATTTGTAAGTCCTCCTCAGACAACCATTTTTCCTTTTTGCATTTCTTTTCCTTGGGGATAGTCTTGATCACTGCCTCCTGTACAATGTCACAAACCTCTGTTCATAGTTCTTCAGGCACTCTGTCTATCAGATCTAGTCCCTTAAATCTATTTCTCACTTCCACTGTATAATCGTAAAGGATTTGATTTAGGTCATACCCAGATGGTCTAGTGGTTTTCCCTACTTTCTTCAATTTAAGTCAATTCTGCAATAAGTAGTTCATGATCTGAGCCATAGTCACCTCCTTGTCTTGTTTTTGCTGACTATATAGAGCTTCTCCATCTTTAGCTGCAAAGAATATAATCAGTCTAATTTCGGTGTTGACCATCTGGTGATGACCATGTGTAGAGTATTCTCTTGTGTTGTTTGAAGAGGGTGTTTTCTATAACCAGAGTGCTCTCTTGGAGAAACTCTGTTAGCCTCTGCCCTGCTTCATTCTGTAGTCCAAGGCCAAATGTGCCTGTCACTCAAGGCAAATTTTTAGCTTTATTGAATTTTATGTTAATTTATATAATTGAATTTAAATTTAATTTATATAATTGATAAAGTTGAAAGATATTTAGTGATTATTGATATCCATTGTGAAAGAATTTCCCCCATCAAATTAATTAACACATCCCTCACCTCACATATTGACCATTTTTGTGTGCATGAGAACATTTAAGTTTTACGCTCTTAGCAAATTTCAGTTATAAAATACAGTGATCTCAACTCTAGTCATCATGTTATACATTAGATCCTCAGACCTTATTCATCTGCAAGGTGAAAGTTTGCACCCTTTAACCTAAGGATCCCCAACCTCCAGGATCTAATGCCTGCTGATTTGAGGTGTAGCTGCAAGGAGATCCAACCAGTCCATTCTAAAGGAGATCAATCCTGAGTGTTCATTGGAAGGACTGATGCTAAAGCTGAAACTCCAATACTTTGGCCACCTCATGCGAAGAGCTGACTCATTGGAAAAGACTCTGATGCTGGGAGGGATTGGGGGCAGGAGGAGAAGGGGACGACGGAGAATGAGATGGCTGGATGGCATCACCGACTCGATGGAGGTGAGTTTGAGTGAACTCCAGGAGTTGGTGATAGACAGGGAGGCCTGGCGTGCTGTGATTCATGGGGTCGCGAAGAGTCGGACACGACTGAGCTACTGAAATGAACTGAGCTGAACTGATGTAACAATAATAGAAATAAACTGCACAATAAATGTAATATGCTTGACTCATCCTCAAACCATCCCGCAGGTCCATAGAAAAACTGCCTTCCATGAAACTGGTCCCTGGTGCCAAAAAGGTTGGGGACACTGCTTTAACCACCCTCTCCTTACTTCCTCTACCCTCGCAGCCCCTAGAAACCACTTACTCCACTGGTTCTAAGTTTCTTTATTTGTCTTTTAGATTTCACATATAACTGATACTATGTAGTATCAGTCTGTTTTATTTCACTTAGTGTAACACCCTCCAAGTTCATCACATTGTTGCAAATAACTGGATTTCCTTCTTTTTAAGGCTGAATAATATTCCACTGCATATATTCCACATTTTCCTTGACCTGTGCATCCATTGATGGATATTCAGGTTGTTTCCATGTCTTGGCTAGTGGGAATAATGCTGCAGCAAACATGAGAGTACAGTTGTCTCTTCAAGATAATGATTTCATTTCCTTCGGATATAAACTCAGAGGTAGAATTGCTGGGTCATATGGTAGTACTATGTTTAATTTCTTGAGGAACCTCCACACTATTTTCCATAGTGTCTCTACAAGTTTACATTTCCACTAACAGCATACAAGTGTTCTCTTTTCTCCACATCCTCACCATCACTTGTTATCTCCTGTCTTTTTAATAACAGACATCCTAAAATGTATGAAGTAATAACTCATTGTGGTTTTGATTTGCATTTCCCTATGACTAGTGGAGTTGAGCACTTTTTCATGTACCCATCTGCCATTTATATGTCTTGTTTGGAAAAATGTCTATTCCAGGATTTTGTCTATTTTTTAATCGGGTTACTTAGGTTTCTGCTATTGAATTATTCCACAGTCTCTACTTCTTCAGCATGACTGAGTTTCCACAATGACCTGTTGACCTATATACATGTTCCTTGATTTTCTGAGTCAAACACTCGATCAACTATATTCCTTCCTCAAAGAGAAGGCAGGGATAAACAGAATGAAAACCCTAAGGACAGTGGGTTATCTCACCTTAAGGAAGGGGAGCATAACTCCCCACTCCCTCAGTGAGGGCTGTGTAAAGGGTCTTCTTTCCAAAGAATATAGAATGGCAAGGGGGGAAAAAGAGTGATTTAATGTTGGAGAAACTTTGCAAACATTATCGCAAGCCATGTGATCAAGGTGAACATTAACAGAAGTAAGTCATATAGACAGCCTCAATGTAATGAAGACAGCTCATTACCTCTGTGGCCTTCTTCCCCAAAACACCTAACCCTAGTCTAGTCATGAAAAAAATCAGACAAATCCTAATTCAGGGGCACTGTATAAAATGCCTGACCGATGTTTCCCCAAACTGTCAAAGCCATCAAAAACAAGAAAAGTCTTAGAAATTGTCACAGTCCAGAGGAACCTGAGGAGATGTGACAGCTAAATTTAATGTGGTGTCCTGGATGGAATCCTGGACCAGAAAAAGGACAGAGGGGACAGACTAAGGAAATCTAAATACAGAATAGACTTTAGTTAATAATAATGTATCAGTATTGGTTCATTAACTGTGACAAACATACCATATGAATACAAAATGTTAATACTAAGGGAAACTGGGCATGAGGTGTATAAGAACATTATGTACTTACTTGGCAATTTTTCTCTAAGTTTAATACTGTTCTAAAATTAAAAGTTGGTTAAAAGCAAAAACAAAAAAATCAAAGGGCACAAACCTCCTTGTATGTGTAAATACATTTGATGTACTTGTATGGGTTTGGATGGAAAGCAGTGTTTTTATTTTTTAAATAACTAACTGCTGTACTGTGCTTAGTCATGTCTGACTCTTAGTAACCCCATGGGCTGTAGCCCACCAGGCTCCTCTGTCCATGGGGATTCTCCAGACAAGAGTACTAGAGTGGGTTGCCATGCCCTCCTCCAGGGGATCTTCCCAACCCAGGGATGGAATCCAGGTCTCCAGGATTGCAGGCAGATTCTTTACCATCTGAGCCACCAGGGAGCCCAAATAACAAATGCACACACTAAAAAAATTTTTCAAATATTACTAGAAGTTTAAAAATGAAAACTAAGAAAGCAAACAAATTAAAAACTCTGTAGTAAAGAAGTGAGATACCAAAAAATGCATTTTTTCTTCTTTTAAAAAAAAGTTTGTATCCATGGAAACTACTTGATGCTATTTTAGAAAATTTGTGAAGTGTAGTAGAGTATAAAAGTCACCTGTTCTCTCAGTTTAAAGGTGAGGAAAAAGTCACCTATACTCATGAGAATGAACTTTCAACAATAAACTATATTTTTAGTTTTTTTCTCTAAAAAATAAGGTTTTTCCATAATATAAGATGCTGTTTTAGAAAAAAAAGTAAATGCAGAAATGTAGAAGAAAAAAATCACGTAAATTCATAAGGAAAGTGATTATTTTATTGTAAAAATCATTTTGTTTTATTTCTGATTGGAAAATAATGCAGAAAATACTGAAAAGTATATAGTACAAAGAATAAAATTACTGATATTCTCATGAGCTTCTGAGAAACTGTCTTCCCCCCCCCCCATATTTGAGTGTACATGGCTGAGAAGGTGTGTCAAACTACACATTTACACGCTGTGACGCAGGAAAATGTATATGATCAAATGTTAGGTAAAGAAAGCACAATGCAATAGTGTATTACAGTCAAAACCTCCACTAAGTAGATGAGGTTATATATCTTGAAATTATATTGACTACTTTGTACTATGCTTGATTTACTTAATTTAAATGCTTCCACTTATACATGTCATCAAATATTATTCACCACAAAAATAAAGTTAAAGGGGGCTCCTGGTGAAGTATATGTGTGTGTTACGTCATGTCAGTGGTGTCCCACTCTCTGCGATGCTATGGACTTGTAGCCCGCCAGGGGATTTCCCAGGCAAGAATTCTGGAGTGGATTGCCACGCCCTTCTCCAGGGAATCTTCCCAACCCAGGGATTAAGCCCAGGTCTCTTACGTCTCCTGCACCGGCAGGCGAGTTCTTTACCACTAGCTCCACTGTACGGAGGGCTGAAACAAAATGCTACTTTTACCCCTTTCCTCTAATCTTTGATCCCTGAGGCAGGGCACCCTCAGAGTCCAGACATCTCTCTCCTCAACTGGTAAAAGGCTGAGGAGTTTGGTTGAACCCTAAGACATCAACCAAGACAGCAATCTCCACTGGTGCAAGCGCTCAGTCCTTTTCTACAGAGAAGGGTCAGCTCCCCAAGCTCCACTCTATCAGAATGGACGCTGGCTTTCATTGGCACATTGACTTCTAAGGCCCACACAGAAAAATAGGAGTTTGATTTATATTATTAGCTCAGCTGCTTTACTTAAGGAGGTAAATTTTAATACTAGTACTCAAAATATTTTATGTGACCAGGTTATGATGACCAGTATAAAATTATCTCTGACTCAATTTTTTTCAAAACAGCACATCCTCAACCAAGCAAATTCATTGTGACTTTTCATTTTTATCCTTAAAAAAAGTAACCTTTTTTAGAAAATCCCTCCTTAGTTACAATTTTCTAGGACTCCCTTCCTTTGTTTGTGTTGTATCATGAGAGTGTCATTTCTGAATGGATTGCCTTATATGTTCCAGAAATTTCTCAACATTTCTTCGCTTCTGACATTTCTTCTCTTCCTGTGGTCATTCCTATGATGGGTTTGTTTGCACCACATATTTCCTCTGTCGTTTCAAAGGTAATTTGGGGAGACGAAGAGGTCAGTGCAGGTGCCATCTGCTGACCTGGGAGTAGTTTCTCCTCATTCAGAGAGAACTCTGGCAGCAGTGACAAGAACGAATGTAACACTGGAGACCAGGAAACAGACTCCTGTGTTCATCTGGATGATGAGAAACGGTGAAGGCTGGAATCAGACCCACTCCACTGTGACAGACAGGAAGGAATATACTGATCCCCTCTTTTTGAGGAACCGTACTGTGTTGGTGGAAAGACAAACACTTTCTCAGGCTTTATTAACCTATTAGAGGTCATACAAAGAGCATGCAAAGAGTAGCATCTCAAAGTTTGCTGATTTTCCCACCTGCTTAAACAGGACCCCAGTCCTTGATAACATCCCCCTTTGTTACCTGAGAAGTTGCCAAGAGGTGGCTCACAATGTGCTTACCCTGCCAGACTCCACTGCTTCAGTGAACACCTCTAGGGCTCAAGTCCTTATAGAACCACACACTGTCTTAAAATAACACCCAAGCTATAATCAGGCTGAATCCCTTGACAAATAAACCTTTCTTACTGGGTCAAGCTCAGTATCTCCTTTTTCTCCAACTGAATTCTCAAAAGAACTTCAGTTCTCATGTAAATAGACCTCTGGTATGATCATACCCACTCCCTAATCTCCACAGGATTCATGTGTACATAACTGAATCCCATTTGAATTCAAACTGTGGCCTCCCTGCTCACCACTCCCATTATACCTCAAGTAAACATTTAAAATGATAAAGTAGCAATTTGTGAAATTCTTAAAGTATATACATATTCACAGTAAGAAGATTACTATAGTTAAGGAGAAATTGTCTGAAATAAAGGAGAATCATAGTGGATCCTTGAAGGTCCTTGAGTAACTGGAGACCCAGAGTCACTAAAAAGCAAGAGGGGCTCCAAGAAAACTGATCGGCAGGAAGAGAACCGCAAGGCAGGACTGTGTTCACACATCCAGTGAATACGTGCAAGGTGCTATGACAAAACCTGGAGACACATACAGATGATTAAGGTAGGGCTCTGCCCTCTGGTAGCTTAAAATCTAGCTCAGATAATAAAATCTCTATATAGTCTTTACAACTCTTAAATGCAGCAAATGCTGTATTCACCACACTTTAACAGAGTGTTAATATTCAAACGGAGGAGGAAGTGACAGAAAGTTTTAAGGATGAGGTTGTTAGGTAGTTACAATAGGAAATAGGAGTCCAAAATGGCAGTGGCTAAAAGACAAGGAAGGGAAAAGCCCTCGAAAATAGAACAAAGGAAGGTCAAAGAAAGGTCCGAGGACCGGAGTGAGGACTTCAGGTAGAACAGCACTCCTGGCTGAGCCCAATTTGCACAGGGCAGGTGCAGGGGGAAGAAAACATATAAAAGGAGGAGCTAAGGGCTCTCTTGCTCTCCCCCACGTGCGAACGTTCTTTCTCTCGCTCTACCCTCCCACCCCCACCCTGCACACGCTGGCGTGCTCCTCCACTCTCTTCTCTTCTTTGAGGATGGATTCTCCTGCTATCTTCTAAATAAAATAGAGCTATAACACTGATTTGTTTAAGAGCTATGACACAGTTTGTTCAAGACCCGAGAGGTGTGACGCGCAGAGGGCTTTAACGTCCGTCACCCCAAACCATTGTTGTGACAAGACAAGAACCGAGAAACATACACTCACCTGACAAGGTGATATTAGAGTTGGACCTAGAAGAATGGGTAGCACCATGTCAGCCTCAAATGGGAAAAAGGAAATCCCAAGCAGAGGAAAAAGTACAAGCAAATATATAGGGCATGCGTTAGTCACTCAGTCGTGTCCAGCTCTTTGTGACGCCATGGACTATAGCTTGCCAGGCTCCTCTGTCCATACGGTTTTCCAGGCAAGAATCTTGGAGTGGGTTGTCATTCCCTTCTCCAAGGAATCTTCCTTCCTAACCCAGGGATCAAACCTGGGTCTCCTGCATTGCAGGCAGATTCTTTACTATCTGAGTCACCAGGGAAGTCCAATATATGTAGGATATGTTCCAGAAATTATGCCTATTGCTTAGCTAGACCAGGAATGTGGTAGGAGATAGGACAAGAACATTAGGACAGGCTCAGACTGTGGAAAAACTTGAATCCCAGGACTGCGGACTTGGTTCTGTGAGCATTGGGATTCAATGAAGGGCAAGCTATAGAGCTTGAGCTGAGTTTTGGTGGGGGGGGGGGGCCGCCGGAGTGGGGCGCGGGGAGTGAAAACAGTCTGTGGTACGGAAAACAAGAGTAGAGAGTACATTTATCCACAGATACAAAGATGAGTCAAGAATCTTGTTTAAAAAAAAAATTAAAGTAGAAAAACAAGGTTTTGAAAGACATCAAATAAATAACCAGGAGGTGAAGAATATGAAAGATGTTGCAGAGTAGATAAATCAGGATTCAGCGATTGGCTGAGGTAACAGGTGAGAGATAAGGATGAGTCAAAAAGAGTGACATGGTTTCCAGCTGGGTGACAAGGATGTTGCTGGTGCAATTAAGAGAAATGACTTAAAAGAGAGGAGGGAAGAGATAAGGACTTATTGAGGCCCATATTCAGGAACTCAACTCCTAGAATGGACTTCTCAATAGAACCTTTGGAAATTCATGGATCCCCAAAGTTCATGCAAATTTTGACTGTTTAATGTTATATTTGTTCGTGTGAGGGATTTTGTTGTTGCTTTCATTCAGATTTTTGGAAAGAATGCACACACACACATACAAGTATAAATAGACTCTCAATCACATCTGGACTCCCCCCGACCCCCGCCACCCCAGAATCAACTGGTCTAAATGGACAGAGATTTCATGTTAAGGAGTGAGTGGTTTAGAGGTGAATATCAAAGGGTTGATGGACTGGAGAAGAACTTAATAGCCAGATGGGGCATCTTGCAGAAAAAGGGGAACTGGTATTTTTGGAACTGGGGCAAAAAAGCAATGAAAGTCGTGTTTGAGAAGATTAATTTGAAGTGGAATGCAGAACTGAATGAAGAAAAATAAACCAGAAGTTAAAAAACCAGTTAAGAAGACGCTGCAACAACCTAAGTAACAAGAGGGCACTAGTGAGAACAGTGAGGGAAGAGCCTGGAGATAACCAGAGAAGACTAAGGACTAAGTGAACAATTGAACACACTGGTGGGGGGAAAGGCGAGTCTGGCCTGGTGAGCATGATGCCATTCGCAGATGTAGGGGCAGCAGGAGGAGACGGGTCTTCGTGAAGAGATATGTTGACTGTCCTCAGTTTGAAGCAATGATGGGACGCATGAGCAGAAGTGTTCAGAAAGCCACAGGAGTTAAAAGTAGCACTCAGGGAAAAGCTCAGGGGTGGAGGTCGGGATTCAGGCATCAACAACACCAATAAAACCCTGAAAGAGCAGTCATGAGAAAGTGATTCCTAAGAAAACCAGACTCAAACTTGAATCAGAATAAACAGGAAATTATTGGAAACATATAAATAGAACAAAATGGCAGAGATTAGCTAGGTCCCAGTCCACAAAGTCCACAACCTTCACTGAATAAAGACAGCCCATCCGGTGACCATATTCAGCACTGTCAACCTCTTTTGAGGAAAATAATAGAATGCCAAAGCTACAAAAAGTGTTCAAGACACTTTTTTTTCTAAATTGACATCTTAAAACCTTGAAAAAAGATCACCTCATCCGAAAGCCTTGCCTCTCTGTAAACAGCAGTGTGGCCCTTCCGGGTCTCAGGGGGAGGCTCTGAATTACACACATTTCTCTCAAGCTGCGCATACCTGAATATTAGCCAGAAGAGGAGATGGTTCAAAATAACCTAAAGACAAGTTGAAAACATTCGCTTTTGCCCCTTCCCTTTTTACCCAACACAGGCCTCTCTCCCTCTCACGTCTAACCCAGCACCACTGTTCATTCTCTGGGAAGATCCATAATTGCTCCAGCCCCAACCCAGCTGTCAAGAAACAACAGGCCCAGCTTACATGGCACCTGAAAGAAAGCATGCTTCAGAAATCCTTGGAAGATGAGAACACAGGCACAGAAGTCATTTCAAAATGCTGCAGCCATAACCCACATTTACCAACAGAACTGGTGCTGAAGCAGAGCCAAACCTGCCTTATTCTTAGTCCACAGGTTCTTCTTAAATGTCTGCTTTAGAATTAAGCAGTGGGGGTGAGAGAGGGAGGGCAGTACCAGAGAGAGTACTTGAGGGAAAAAGAGGGAAAGCTACTTTTATTTTTTCCTGCGGCAAAGAGAAGATGATGAAGAATTCTCGTGCAATTCATTGATCTTCGCTCTTCAGAGATTCTTTCAGGGGTAATTAGAAGCTTTATTCATAACCAACAATTCTGCACTCAAGGAGAGCTGTTTCCTAGGTGAAGTGAATTGATCATTTTGAAGGAGCCAGCTTAGCATTTTTAGACAACTTTAGGTTGAAAAAGTCAATTTGATAGGATGTTCTATTTCAATCACATGATGAAATACGATTTTTTGGTTTGGGCAAGTTTGGTGTTTTCCATATGAAAATTCAGCAAGAGATTCTTTAAACTGTTTTTTATAGATAAATGAAACATGAAAAACCATGTCCTTTAGAAGCCATGCCCTTTAGAAAGTGATTCTTTGCAAATTTCATGGAGTTAGGCTGGAAAAGAAACAAAAGCCTACTCATTCCTAAGGCATTTTTGTTCAAATGTATTGTATTATGATATACAATATACAGGGGCATCCCTGCTGGCTCAGCGGTAAAGAATCTACCTGTAATGCAGAAGACATGGGTTCGATCCCTGGGTCGGGAAGATCTCCTGGAGGAGGGTATAGCAACCCACTCCAGTATTCTTGCTGGAAAATCCCACGGACAGAGGAGCCTGGTGGGCTATAGTCCATAGAGTTGCAGAGAGTCAGACATGACTGAAGTGACTGAGCACACATGCAATATATATACATACATATATACATATGTATATATGTTAGTTGCTCAGTTATATTCAGCTCTTTGTGACCCCATGGGACAATAGCCCGCCAGGCTCCTCTGTCCATGGAATTCTCCCGGCAAGAATAAGAATACTGGAGTGGGTTGGCATTTCCTTCTCCAGGGACAATATACAAGTTTACATACATAGAACACCTCACAGAGACACAAATTGCTGGAGTATTGTTGGGAGTGAATTGTACTTTAAACTTAGCAAATGTCATGCTAATCTAGCACCCCACCAGTAGTCACCCCCAACTGGTTAAGAAGAACTAAAGAAGCCAAAAGTCACATGAAATTAAAGTGTAAAAGAAGTAACAAAGTCAGTCTAGTGTTGGTGATTATAGAAGCCAGAGTCCAGTCAGGAAACAAATATACTAGCTATTTTTAATGAAGGGAATTTAATATAAAGAATAGTCAACCAGGCAATGGAGAATTAGAAATCCCAGAGGGACAACATTGAGATGAAACAGAAATGGAACTGCAAGGAACAGTGAACATCCCTAGGGTGGGAAGACAAAAGGAGGAGGTTGGAAGCATTACAACCAGAAGTTTGAAGGAGGGATCCCAGAGAGCTGGCACCCAGACCTCTGAGGGTGTTATAAAGAGAAATAAGGCTTGCTTCCTGACCTCAAAAGCTTGGTTAAGGAGATACACATGTGCATCTAAAATCCCAGCAAAAATATGATCTATATACTACTAGCAGAGAAGGGAGCACAAAGTCAATGGATGGTATTCATTCAAGGGAGGAGACATTTATACTTAGCCTCAAAACATGGGTAGAAGTAGAGAAGAAGTAACCAAAGTAGGGAAATTGAGTTGAGAGGAAAGGATTCAAAGCAGAGGACATCACAGGGGCAGTGTAGCAAGAACATACTGGCAAGTTCAAGGAAACAATGCTAGTTCAGCTGAGCACAAGCACATGAAGAGAGAAAAAGAAAAGGAAGGACAGAACTTAGCAAACAGGAGCTCTCATGAAGGCCTAAGGGCACCAGGTCCCAAGCTTTGTTTCCTTTGTTTCTTAAATGAAGATAGTAATATTTACCAACTTAGATTTTCACAAGGGTTAAAGGAAGCAATGTATATGAAATCACTCTATAACAGCTTTATAAGATGTATGATTAGGATTAATCCACAGAGGAGCTGAAAGTTATACCACGACAAAGATTGAAAACTCATGGCCCATTGACTGTTTTTTTCCCCCATGGCATGCAGATGGAAAAATGCTCTTTCTAAAATAAGAGCATTTCAAATGAAAATCCATATTTTCAGCTTCTCTTGAATAATATCAAGATCTGATCTGCTAGCCTCTCATACGCACATGGCAATGACGGGGTAAGCTAAGAAGCAGCTGGTCCTTAGATTCTGACCTCTCCAGTCTGCAACAGAACATCCACTCCCCACTGTCCTAATCCAGACCACTTCATTTACATCACTGCCCCATCAAGGGGTTTGCTGACCTCTGTGCTAAGTGGTTACCAATACAGCAACGGTTCTATCTGCCCAGCCATAATCAGAGACATTATGACATCTCCAGTCAGATCCTAAGCCACTGATAACCAGCCAAGCAGTGTATTGGGAGCTCCCTCCTCGTAGTGGTTGAGTTTGGTGGCTTTATGCTCATCTGCTTAAATCTGAGTAGCCAAATAGTCCTGGAAATTCACACAACCATGCTGACTGAACTCACTTCAGATTTCTGCCCACAAATCCCAAACAGGTTGAAATTGCGAAAAAATTCTTCTGCATTTTCCTAGTAATTCACTCTCCTTCTCTCTAAGATCTTTACATCTACCTTAGTCTTCCTTTTGGAGAAGGAAATGGCAACCCACTCCAGTGTTCTTGCCTGGAGAATCCCAGGGACAGGGGAGCCTGGTGGGCTGCCGTCTATGGGGTCACAAAGAGTCAGACACGACTGAAGTGACTTAGCAGCAGCAGCAGTCTTCCTTTAAATCACCAAGCCACTGCTAACCACACCTCATAATCACTCTTACAATTTCACCAGTCTTTCTGCATGTGCTTGACTCTCTCCTCTGATAGAACAGAAGTAACTCTGCTCCTAAATTCAACCCCACTTCTAAGACACAATCCTACAATCCCCTCTAGCCTGCATTTATTCAAAATGAAACCCCTTCAAAGAAGTTTCTCCACTTTCCAAACCTCCCATTTTTCCCTCAACCTACTCCAACTAGGAAATATGGGTTTTGTCTCATTCATCCCAATACAATGACTTCAGCTAACAACTACCCTGATGATTTCATCTTGTCAAAGTCAATGTTGAGTTCCTAGTATTCAACTGACCTGACTTCTCAGTGAGAGTTAACAGAATTGACCACTCCCTCTCTAGGTGTCTCTGATGCCTAACAGTGAAAGTGAAAGTATTAGTCTCTTAGTCATGTCCGACTCTGCAACTCCATGGACTGTAGCTCGCCAGGCTCCTCTGTCCATGTGATTTTCCAGGCAAGAACACTGGAGTGGGTTGCCATTTCCTTCTCCAGGGGATCTTTTCATCTGAGCCACCAGGGAAGCTCCTCTGATGCCTAATTTGATCTGGTATTCATCTTACTCATTCTCTTTTGCTGGACTCCTGGATCCCTAAACGGTAGAAGACCCATGGGCTCGGTTCTCAGGTCAGTTCTCTACAGATATTTTCTCCTTTAGTTTCACAGAATGATTCTCAAATTTATATCACCCTCTCCAGATCTTTCTCCTGACTTATAGACCCACGTATTCACCTGCCTGCCCAACATATCCACTGAATGCCTAATAAGAACCTGAAACTTATGATGGATAGATGTTTATCTTTTGTTATTTTAAATAGCATGGACAGATGTTATTTTTATTCTATAACGTATAATAACTATAGCACTATCTAAATACTGTACTTAATTAAAATGCAAAAAATTAAAATGTACTGTTATTTGTCATTGTTACTTTGGTCATTTATACCCACATGCTGAGTATAATGAGAGTAGAAGAATTTTTACTATATTGTATTTCAATAAGTAATTCCAGTTTAACAGTGGGACTTTATTAAGGTAAATGTTTATATTCTTAAAGGCATTTTTCTAATTAACAAGGAGACCATATATCTAATTGTAGTAACTCTGATTTTAAAAGTCACACAAGTCTTCTGACTAGAAATTGTTTTTAAGTTTTATGTTATTTTATGGAAAAGATAACATCAGTTCTTCAAAGTCACTTTGCATTTAATTATGCTAGTTGTCAAAGGAAGCAGGTAAAAGCACTTAATCTTTCAACTTGACTATACATTTAAATGCATGTACTGCCTAACCCAGAAACTACTGATAGCGTTTCCTTTAGAAAACAGATTGCTCTATCTCTTTATTCCAAAGAAAGTGAAAATTATTTCTGGCTTACTTAACAAATGCAATCAGAGTATTTCATGCTGAACAACCTGATTCAGATACATGATTTGCAATCTGAAAATTATAGAGATTCATCCTTGCTATTCAGCCAAAAATCTGCTTGTTGGCGTCAGCTCTGGCTGCAGGCTTAGGAAGTTTGAAGAGCCAAATGCTCACTTAAGCATCATTTCAGTTATCTCTGAATTTGTGCCTGGTCAATGATCACAAGATGACATAGGTTAATATATCTAGTCATCATGACAACATCAGTAATAGCTACAAGGCATGTCATTCTGTTTTATCATTATTATCGGTGTATTTACTTTCAAGTATAGATAAGCTTTTCAGATATAAATCAAAATGAAAATATATGACTTATATGTTGAAATTCTACCTAGTTGAATCAAAAATGCACAGTACTGCAAGAATAAAATTTTGCAATAATTAATGAAAATTAAGGAGGCTGTTAATTTTATGCATGAAAATAATCAGACTGTTCAGACATCAAAACTGATAAGGAAATTGATCTATAGTTAATGTAAATATTAAGAAAGTATATTAACAATTGATTTAGTAAGAATATGATATCTATTTCTGAGCCAAAATATTTATAAGACTTTAATGAAGAATGACTAAGCATAGACATCAGACAATCTAATCTTCTGGTATATCAGCATGAATAACACAAAACACACATTTTAAGAAACATACTTAATTTACACTTTTTAAAATATTACTTAACTCATGAGTATCTTAACAAAAAGTGCTTTTTAGAATTCTTCACCTCTTGTAAAAATAAAGTTGGAACAGAACAATTTTGTTACCTCAAAATTTTTTTTTCCATTTATGTTATAAATCATGAGCACCCCATCAAAAGATGGGAACTGCTTTTGTTAATTCATATATATATATATATATATATATATATATATGACTGTATCACTTTGCTATACACCTGAAACAAACACAACACTGTAAATAAAATATAGTACAATATATTGCAAAGTCACATATAACATACACGACTAATCATTTTTGGCCCAGACATCATAAATAATATAAGGAACATGGAGGGAAAAAGGAAAGGAAAGAAAGTACTAGAGAAGAATGAAATTACAAAATTATTTCTTCTCTTCTATCAGCCTCACTTGGATGTGAAAGACTTTATTTTGGGGGCTCCAAAATCACTGCAGATGGTGACTGCAGCCATGAATTAAAAGATGCTTGCTCCTTGGAAGAAAACTTATGACCAACCTAGACAGTTTATTAAAAAGCAGAGACATTACTTTGCCAACAAAGGTCTGTCTAGTCAAAGCTCTGGTTTTTCCAGTAGTCATGTATGGATATAAGAGTTGGACTATAAAGAAAGCTGAGTGCCAAAGAATTGATGCTTTTGAACTGTGGTGTTGGAGAAGACTCTTGAGAGTCCCTTGGACAGCAAGGAGATCCAACCAGTCCATCCTAAAGGAAGTCAGTCCTGAATATTCATTGGAAGGACTGATAGAGAAGCTGAAACTCCAATACTTTGGCCACCTGATGCAAAGAACTGATTCATTTGAAAAGACCCTGATGCTGGGAAAGATTGAAGGCAGGAGGAGAAGGGGACAACAGAGGATGAGATGGCTGGATGGTATCACCAACTCAAAGGACATGAGTTTGAGTAAACTACAGGAGTTGATGATGGACAGGGAGCCCTGGCATGCTGCAGTCCATGGGTCACAAAGAGTCGGACAAGACTGAGCAAGTGAACTGAACTGAGCCAGCCTCATTTGGATGTGAGAGTCTATTTACATATCACCAATGAAACTACAAAAGGAATTTAGCAGCAGATAAATGGTTATCCTGCATGTTAATGTCAAAGATTTTAATTTTCATTATCAAAGTTCTTTAACATAAGGATAATAGTAAGTACATTTATTATGAAATTTTAGTTTTAATAGTAGGTACGGTTATTAAGAAATTTCAGAATTATTTTTGCTTCCCAGAAGTTCATTCTGATTGGCTTCAACCAAATATTCCTTTCATACTCAGCTACTGGACACTGTAAACTACACAACTACTTCCACCAAAGAAACAAATGTCCTAAAGAAGAAAGTCACATGAGAAATATTCTCTTTCTTTATATGCTCACCTGGATTCTAGACCCTACTGTGGAGTACCTTAGAGTTACTGAGTGAAAAAGAAGCCAAACTGTAGATAAAGCTCCATAAGAACATTTATTTCTCTGCTTCTTTACAAATCGTTATGCAGAGAGGTAGAAATTTGCCAAATTCCGGTTCCTTCAGGGCTGGAAAGTACTTTATCATGGATTAGACACTGGCTAAAGACTTTCCATAAGCGAAAGCCTCTTCAGAGCACAGAACAGGAGACATCAGAGCATTTCCCCAACAGAAACATCAACTTAAACCACCACCCATGGTCAAAGCTACCTTCACAAGAAGTGAGAAGAGATTACAGCACCTGGAGAGACCACAGACATAGAAAAGACATATTGACAAGGATGGAAGGACAGTGCCACATTCCCATGTCATGTTTCCTCCAGGCCTGCACAACGCAGCACAGAAAGGGATACTCTCCTCCAAGAGAAAGGACAGTGAATTCAGCACCCAACTTTGCTGCAGAGTCTAGCTCTAGACCCTCCCCCAGTGAATCCCAGTAGCCCCAGAATCCCAGCCAGTCCCTGTAAACCCAAGTCCCCAGCCTATCCCAGCTCTGAGCCATCCCCTATGGACCCAGACTCCAGGACTGCCCAAACATCAGGCCAGCCCTCCACGACCTCACACTCTAGGCATGGACCCAGGAACCAGGCTTGCCTACCCACATTAGCTCCAGGCCTGCTCCCTGGGCCCATGCAACAGCCCTCCCCCTGTGGATCCAGATACCAGGCCAACCTTGGTGGACTTTGGCATCAAGCTGGGCCCAACAGACTCAGAACCAGGCTCATCCCTATGTACCCAAGCTTCATGCTGGTCCCTACAGACTCAGTCACCAGGCCTACCCCAACACCAGGCCAACCTACTCACTGATGCAAGCACCAGACAAGCCCATCCTAGAACTCCAGCATTAAGTCCACTCTAAGACCCCACCAGCTAGCCACCCAGAATCTCTGGATGCATTAACCGGTTACGAGCATTTCCTGTTGAAGCCAGTCTGTAAAGACTGGAAAAGATGCCAACTTTTTCACAGAAGTTACCCCTCCCTCCTCTGTAAGGATTCCACTGAGCTCAGTATTCTGGTTATTTATATGCCAACAATGAGTAGATAAAAAGATATTCCATGGAAATAGTAACCAAAAGAAAGCAGGGGTGACTATACTTATATCAAACAAAATAGACTTTATGTCCAAAAATGTAACAGGAGACAAAGGAGGTCATTATATAATGATAAAGAGGTCAAATTATCAGAGAAAATAACAATTTTAAGTATATATATGCCCCCAACATTTGAGCAACTAAATATATAAAGTAAATATTAACAAAACTAACGGACTTCCCAGAAGGTGCAGTTGGTAAAGAATCTACCCACTCAATGCAGGAGACATAAGAGATGGGGTTCCATCAGCAGATGAATGGATAAGAAAGCTGTGGTACATATACACAATGGACTATTACTCAGCCATTAAAAAGAATACATGTGAATCAGTTCTAATAAGGAGGATGAAACTGGAATCTATTATACAGAGTGAAGTAAGTCAGAAAGAAAAACACCAATACAGTATACTAACTCATATATATATGGAATTTGGAAAGATGGTAATGATAACCCTATATGCGAGACAGCAAAAGAGACACAAATGTATAGAACAGTCTTTTTGACTCTGTGGGAGAGGGCGAGGGTGGGATGATTGGAGAGAATAGCATTTAAACATGTACATTATCATATGTGAAACAGATCGCCAGTTCATCACCAACTCCTGGAGTTTACTCAAACTCATGTCCATCAAGTCGGTGATACCATCCAGCCATCTCATTCTCTGTCGTCCCCTTCTCTTCCTGCTCCCAATCCCTCCCAGCACTAGGGTCTTTTCAAATGAGTCAACTCGTTGCATGAGGTGGCCAAAGTATTGGAGTTTCAGCTTTAGCATCAGTCCTTCCAGTGAACACCCAGGACTGATCTCCTTTAGGATGGACTGGTTGGATCTCCTTGCAGTCCAAGGGACTCTCAAGAGTCTTCTCCAACACCACAGTTCAAAAGCATCAATTCTTCGGTGATCAGCTTTCTTCACAGTCCAACTCTCACATCCATACGTGACCACGGGAAAAACCAGAGCCTTGACTAAACGGACTTTTATTGGCAAATCCCCTCCCTTTTGAATCTCCCTCCCATCTCCCTCCCCATCCCACCACTCTAGGTTGATACAGAGCCCCTGTTTGAGTTTCCTAAGCCACACAGTAAATTCCTGTTGGCCATCTATTTTACACATGGTAATGTAAGTTTCCATGTTACTCTCTCCATACATCTCACCCTCTCCTCCCCTCTCCCCATGTCCCTAAGTCTATTCTCTATGTCTGTTTCTCCATTGCTGCCCTTTAAATAAATTCTTCAGAACCATTTTTCTAGATTCTGTATATATGTGTTAGAATACAGTATTTATATTTCTCTTTCCATATATATGTGTTCGAATACATTATTTATCTTTCTCTTTAAATACCGTAAAGATACAGTATTTATCTTTCTTTAAATAAAGAAATATACTTATCTATCTTTCTCTTTCTGATTCACTTCACTCTATAATAGGTTCTAGGTTCATCCACCTCATTAACTGACTCAAATGTGTTCCTTTTTATGGCTGAGACCAACCTAGACAGCATATTAAAAAGCAGAGACATTACTTTGCCAACAAAGGTCCATCTAGTCAAGGCTATGGGTTTTCCCGGAGAAGGCAATGGCAAGCCACTCCAGTACTATTGCCTAGAAAATCCCATGGATGGAGGAGCCTGGTAGGCTGCAGTCCATGAGGTCGCTAAGGGTCGGACACAACTGAGTGACTTTACTTTCACTTTTCACTTTCCACTTTCACACATTGGAGAAGGAAATGGCAACCCACTCCAGTGTTCTTGCCTGGAGAATCCCAGGGACGGGGGAGCCTGGTGGGCTTCCGTCTATGGGGTCACACAGAGTCGGACACGACTGAAGTGACTAAGCAGCAGCAGCAGCAGCAGCATGGGTTTTCCAATGTCATGTATGGATGTGAGAGTTGGACTATAAAGAAAGCTGAGCGCCGAAGAATTGATGCTTTTGAACTGTGGTGTTGGAGAAGACTCTTGAGAGTCCCTTGGACTGTAAGGAGATCCAACCAGTCCATCCTAAAGGAGATCAGTCCTGGGTGTTCATTGGAAGTACTGATGTTGAAGCTGAAACTCCAATACTTGGCCACCTGATGCAAAGAGCTGACCCATTGGAAAAGACCCTGATGCTGGGAAAGATTGAGGGCAGGAGGAGAAGGGGACGACAGAGGATGAGATGGCTGGATGGCATCACCGACTCAATGGACATGGGTTTGGGTGGACTCCGGGAGTTGGTGATGGACAGAGAGGCCTGGCATGCTGCGTTCATGGGGTCACAAAGAGTTAGACACAACTGAGCAACGGAACTGAACTGACTGAATTTTCCACTGTGTATATATACCACAACTTCTTTATCCATTCATCTGTCGATGGACATCTAGGTTGCTTCCATGTTCTAACTATTGTAAATAATGTTTCTATGAACAGTGGGATACATGTGTCTCTTTCAATTTTGGTTTCCTCGGAGTATATGCCTAGAGTGGGATTACTGGGTCATATGGTGGCTTTATTCCTAGTTTTTTAAGGAATCTCCGTACCGTCTTCCATAGTGGCTGGATCAATATACATTCCCACCAACAGTGCAAGAGTGTACCCTTTTCTCCACACCCTTTCCAGCATTTATTGTTTGTAGACTTATTGATGAGGGCCTTTCTGACCGGTGTGAGGTGATATCTCATTGTAGTTTTGATTTGCATTTCTCTAACAATGAGTGATGTTAAGCATCTTTTCATGTGTTTGTTAGCCATCTGTATGTCTTCTTTGGAGAAATGTCTGTTTAGGTCTTTTTCCCACTTTTTGATTGAGTTGTTCGTTTTTCTGGTATTGAGTTGTATGAGCTGCTAGTATATTTTGGAAATTAATCCTTTCTCAGTTGTTTCATTTGCTATTATTTTCTCCCAGTCTAAGTTTCTCTTTTCACCTTGCTTACAGTTTCCTTTGCTGTGCAAAATCTTTTACGTTTAATCAGGTCCCTTGTTTAATCTTTTTTTTATTTCCATTCCTCTAGAAGGTGAGTCATAGAGGATCTTGCTTTATGTCATTGAGCTTTCTACCTATGTTTTCCTCTAAGAGTTTTAGAATTTATAGTCTTACATTTAGGTCTTTAATCCATTTTGAGTTTATCTTTGTGTAGGAGATCAATCCTGGATGTTCATTGGAGGGACTGATGCTAAAGCTGAAACTGCAATACTTTGGCCACCTCATGCGACGAGTTGACTCACTGGAAAAGACTCTGATGCTGGGAAAGGTTGGGGGCGGGAGGAGAAGGGGACGACGGAGAATGAGATGGCTGGATGGCATCACCGACTCTGTGGACATGAGTTTGAGTGTACTCCGGGAGTTGGTGATGGACAGGGAGGCCTGGCGTGCTGTGATTCATGGGGTCGCGAGGGTCGGACACGACTGAGCGACTGAACTGAACTGAACTGACTGATGGTGTTAGAAAGTGTTCTAATTTCACTCTTTTACATGTAGCTGTCCAGTTCTCCCAGCACCATTTATTGAAGAGGCTGTCTTTGCCCCATTGTATAGTCTTGCCTCCTTTGTCAAAAATAAGTTACCCATAGGTGCATGGGTTTACTTTTGGGCTTTCCCTCTTGTTCCATTAGTCTATATTACTGTTTTTGTACCAGTACCATACTGTCTTGATAACTGTCACTTTGTAGTATAACCTGAAGTCAGGAAGCTTCATTCCTCTGGCTCCATTCTTTTTTCTCAAGACTGCTTTGGCTATTCAGGGTTTTTTGTGTTTCGATATGAATTGTGAAAGTTTTTGTTCTAGTTCTGTGAAAAATGCCATTGGCAACTTGATAGGGATTACATTGAATCTGTAGATTGCATTTGGTAGTGTAGTCATTTTCATAATATTGATTCTTCCTACCCAGGAACATGGAATAGCTCTCCATCTGTTTATGTCATCTTTGATTTCTTTCATTAGTGTCTTATAATTTATGTGTACAGTTCTTTCATCTCCTTCAGTTCAGTTCAGTTCAGTTCAGTTGCTCAGTCGTGTCCGACTCTTTGCGACCCCAAGAATCTCAGCACACCAGGCCTCCTTGTCCATCACCATCTCCCGGAGTTCACTCAAACTCATGTCCATCGAGTCGGTGATGCCATCCAGCCACCTCATTCTCTGTCATCCCCTTCTCTTCTGGCCCCCAATCCCTCCCAGCATCAGAGTCTTTTCCAGTGAGTCAACTCTTCGCATGAGGTGGCCAAAGTAGGAGTTTCAGCTTCAACATCAGTCCTTCCAATGAACACCCAGGACTGATCTCCTTTAGAATGAATGGTTGGATCTCCTTGCTGTAAGTTTATTCCTAGATATTTAATTATTTTTGTTGCAATGGTGAATGGGATTGATTCCTTAATTGCTTTCTGATTTTTCATTGTTAATATATAGAAGGCAATGGCAAGCCACTCCAGTACTATTGCCTAGAAAATCCCATGGATGGAGGAGCCTGGTAGGCTGCAGTCCATGAGGTCGCTAAGGGTCGGACACAACTGAGTGACTTTACTTTCACTTTTCACTTTCCACTTTCACACATTGGAGAAGGAAATGGCAACCCACTCCAGTGTTCTTGCCTGGAGAATCCCAGGGACGGGGGAGCCTGGTGGGCTTCCGTCTATGGGGTCACACAGAGTCGGACACGACTGAAGTGACTTAGCAGCAAAGATAGAAATGAAGTGATTCCTGTGTCTTGATTTTGTTTCCTGCAACTTTGCTAAATTCACTGATTAGCTCTAGTAATTTTCTGATACTATCTTTAGGGTTTTCTATGTACAGTATCATGTCATCTGCAAACAGTGAGAGATTTACTTCTTTTCCTATCTGGGTTCCTTTTCTTTTGCTGTAGCTAGGACTTCCAGAACTACGTTGAATAATAGTGGCAAAAGTGGACACCCTCATCTTGTTCCTGATCTTAGGGCAAATGCTTTCAGTTTTTCACCATTGAGAATTAACATAGCTTTTTGAAGAAGATAAATGTAGCTGCCTTAGATCCTTAGAGAGCAAGCCAACCATAACAGAGGTCAAGCAAAGATATAACACCAGAACAATCAGTACTACTATCTGAAAGCAATCTGAGTTTCTGTGGAAAAAAAAATCCAAATACCCTAGAAAGAAAAGTAATAAACTGGTTAAAAAGATTTCAATGAGAATTCTAAAAGTGCATCAGATCAAAACCTTAAAAAATAGCTACACTGAGAAACTTAACTGATCTATTGTTCTTAATTACAAAAATCCAGGGAGTTCCCTGGTGATCCAACAGTTAAGACCTCACCTTCCAAGGTGTGCAGGTTTGATCCCTGGTCAGGGAGCTAAGACCCCATGTGCCGTGTGGCCAAAAAAGAAAACATAAAACAGAAGCAATATTGTAATTGATTCAATAAAAACTTTTTAAAAATATCTTTAATCTGGAATTATGTTCATAATAGTGAAAGTCAGTCAGATTGTCAGGACTGTATGTAGGGTGACTGTATGTGGGCAGGGGAGAGCATGTGGAAAATGACCAGGCATGGTAGACTACAGGGAGTACTCAACTTGGTGCTCTGTGGTGACCTTGGAGGGTGGGAGCAGGCTCAAGAGGAAGGGGATAGATGTATACATATAGTCGATTCACTCTTTGTACAGCAAAAAGTAACACAGCATTGCAACGTAATTGTACTCCAATTAAAAGAAAAAAGAAAATGACCAGGCATGAAGAAAGAAGATCTGAAGTGCCAGTGTGCACAGAACCTGGTACTCCCTCTCTGAGAGGTGGTAGCTTGAATCAGGGACTCGCATGTGCTGAGGAAGGATGCAGAACAGTGGAGATCCCTCTTGTCATAAAGCAGTCTTGTGCCCAAGTCAGAAAGCAAAGCCTTAGGAAAGCCCAGAGAACTTTCTCTGAGTCAATAAATAAAAGGAAAGAATCAGAGTCTCTGAGCAGAAAGAAAACAAAGATTGAGAAAGTATAATAAAACTGGTCAAAAATGAATAAGAAAGATACCAATTATATTTAAGTGGGAATTTTTTCTTTAAATTATGCTATTTGTTTACAGTGTTAAATATAGTTTTGAGTTCACTATACAAAATTATTATTTGTATTTCAGTTAAAAGATCTATGACTCAGAAAAAAATAAGCACATTGTCTTCACCTCACTGATTTCGTAAGCAAGTCAAGCCATTTATTAAGGAACTAAAGCTGTCTTCCCACGATCTTGCAGGCCTTCAAGATCATCCAGAACAACACCATGAAACTCTCCTTTGCCAAGAAGCAGCTCCCTTTTCCCCATGCCGACCCTCATTCTACACTCAAGGTCTGCCCCTCCGGGTCTCTGTTGTGTAGATCTGCAGAGGGGGGCTCCCGGCGGCGCAGACGCGAGAGACGCCCGGCTCCCGGCGGCGCAGACGCGAGAGACGCCCGGCTCCCGGCGGCGCAGACGCGAGAGACGCCCGGCTCCCGGCGGCGCAGACGCGAGAGACGTCCGGCTCCTGGCGCAACCGACCACGTGCAGAATCGTGGCTGAGAGGAGCTGCCCCACGCCCAGGGTTGGGGCGGTGGCCGAGAGGAGCTGTACCACGTCCAGGAGGCGGTGGCTGCTTGGGCACCGGAGGGCTGAGAGGAGCTGATCCACATTCAAAGCAGGAGGGGCGGCCTTGGGGAGATACCCCTCGTCCAGGGTAAGGTACAGCGGCTGCGCCTTGCTGGAGCAGTTGGGAGGAGATACTCCATGACCAAGTGGAATATAAGAGTCCAGTGTTCTGGGGAGGAAGGAACAAGACGGCGAGACCACTTTCTTCCCCACAAATTTATCAAAAGAACATTTGAACGTGGAGTAAAGTCCACAAAACAACTTCTGAATACTGGCAGAGGACATCAGGCTCCCAGAAAAGCAGCCCATTGTCTTCTAAAGGAAAGAGAAAAAATCCAGCTCCACCCACCAGAACACTGACACATGCTTCCCTAACCAGGGAACCCGGACAAGTCACCTGTCCAACCCCACACACAGCGAAGAAACGACATAATAAAGAGAACTCCACAAACTGCAAGAAGAGGGAAAGGCCACCCCAAGCAAAGCAATATAAGCAAGATGAAGAGGCAGAGAAATACCCAGCAAGTAAAGGAACAAGATAATTGCCCACCAACACAAACAAAAGAAGAAGATATAGGGAATCTACCTGATAAAGAATTTCGAATTTTGATGGTGAAAATGATTCAAAATCTTGAAAGTAAAATGGAGTTACAGATAAATAACCTGGAGAAAAGGATTGAGAAGATGGAAGAAAGATTTAATAAGGACTTAGAAGAAATAAAAAAGAGTCAGTATACAATGAATAATGCAATAGATGAGATCAGAAACACTCTGGAGGGAACAAACAGTAGAATAACAGAGGCAGAAGACAGGATAAGCGAACTAGAAGATAGAATTGTAGAAATAAATGAAACAGAGAGGAAAAAAGAAAAACGAATTAAAAGAAATGAGGACAATATTAGAGACCTCTGGGACAATGTTAAATGCTCCAACATTCGAATCATAGGAGTCCCAGAAGAAGAAGACAAAAAGAAAGACCATGAGAGAATACTTGAGGAGATAATAGTTGAAAACTTCCCTAAAATGGGGAAAGAAATAATCACCCAAGTCCAAGAAATCCAGAGAGTCCCCAACAGGATAAACCCAAGGCGAAATACTCCAAGACACATATTAATCAAATTAACAAAGATCAAACACAAAGAACAAATATTAAAAGCAGCAAGGGAAAAGCAGCAAATAACACTCAAGGGGATTCCCATAAGGATAACAGCTGATCTTTCAACAGAAACTCTTCAGGCCAGAAGGGAGTGGCAAGATATACTTAAAGTGATGAAAGAAAATACCCTACAGCCCAGATTACTATACCCAGCAAGGATCTCATTCAAATATGAAGGAGAAATCAAAAGTTTTACAGACAAGCAAAAGCTGAGGGAATTCAGCATCACCAAACCAGCTCTCCAACAAATGCTAAAGGATCTTCTATAGACAGGAATCACAGAAAGAGTGTATAAACTTGAACCCAAAGCAATAAAGAAAATGGCTACGGGATCGTACTTTTCAATAATTACCTTAAACGTAAATGGGTTGAATGCCCCAGCCAAAAGACAAAGGCTGGCTGAATGGATACAGAAACAAAACCCCCATATATGTTGTCTACAAGAGACCCACCTCAAAACGAGGGACGCATACAGACTGAAAGTGAAGGGCTGGAAAAAGATAGTCCATGCAAATAGAGACCAAAAGAAAGCAGGAGTAGCAATACTCATATCAGATAAAATAGACTTTAAAACAAAGGCTGTGAAACGAGACAAAGAAGGAAACTACATAATGATCAAAGGATCAATCCAAGAAGAAGATATAACAATTATAAATATTTATGCACCTAACATAGGAGCACCGCAATATGTAAGACAATTACTAACAGGTATGAAAGGGGAAATTAACAATAACACAATAATAGTGGGAGATTTTAACACCCCACTTACACCTATGGATAGATCAACTAAACAGAAAATTAACAAGGAAACACAATCTTTAAATGATACAATAGAACAGTTAGACCTAATAGATATCTATAGGACATTTCACCCCAAAACAATGAATTTCACCTTTTTCTCAAGCGCACACGGAACCTTTTCCAGGATAGATCACATCCTGGGACATAAATCTAGCCTAGGTAAATTCAAAAAAATTGAAATCATTCCAAGCATCTTTTCTGACCACAATGCAGTAAGATTAGATCTCAATTACAGGAGAATAACTATTAAAAGTGCCAACATATGGAGACTGAACAACACGCTGCTGAATAATGAACAAATCATAGAAGAAATTAAAAGAGACATCAAAATATGCATAGAAATGAATGAAAATGAAAACACAACAACCCAAAACCTCTGGGACACTGTAAAAGCAGTGCTAAGGGGGAAGTTCATAGCAATACAGGCACACCTCAAGAAACAAGAAAAAAGTCAACTAAATAACCTAACTCTACATCTAAAGCAACTAGAAAAGGAAGAAATGAAGAACCCCAGGGTCAGTAGAAGGAAAGAAATCATAAAAATTAGGGCAGAGATAAATGCAAAAGAAACAAAAGAGACCATAGCAAAAATCAACAAAGCCAAAAGCTGGTTCTTTGAGAAGGTGAATAAAATTGACAAACCACTAGCCAGACTCATCAAGAAACAAAGGGAGAAGAACCAAATCAATAAAATTAGAAATGAAAATGGAGAGATCACAACTGACAACACAGAAATACAAAGGATTATTAGAGAATACTATCAGCAATTATATGGCAATAAAATGAATAACCTGGAAGAAATGGACAAATTCCTAGAAAAGTACAACTTTCCAAAACTGAACCAGGAAGAAATAGAAAATCTGAACAAACCCATCACAAGCACGGAAATTGAAACTGTAATCAAAAATCTCCCAGCAAACAAAAGCCCAGGTCCAGACGGCTTCACAGCTGAATTCTACCAAAAATTTAGAGAAGAGCTAACACCTATTCTACTCAAACTCTTCCAGAAAATAGCTGAGGAAGGGAAACTTCCAAACTCATTCTATGAGGCCACCATCACCCTAATCCCAAAATCTGGTAAAGACCCCACAAAAAAAGAAAACTATAGGCCAATATCACTGATGAACATAGATGCAAAAATCCTTAACAAAATTCTAGCAATCAGAATCCAACAACACATTAAGAAGATCATACATCATGACCAAGTGGGCTTTATCCCAGGAATGCAAGGATTCTTCAATATCCGCAAATCAATCAACGTAATACACCACATTAACAAACTGAAAAATAAAAATCATATGATTATCTCAATAGATGCAGAGAAAGCCTTCGACAAAATTCAACATCCATTTTTGATAAAAACCCTCCAGAAAGTGGGAATTGAAGGGACATACCTCAACATAATAAAAGGTATATATGACAAACCCACAGCAAACATTATCCTCAATGGTGAAAAACTGAAAGCATTTCCCCTAAAGTCAGGAACAAGACAAGGGTGCCCACTCTCACCACTACTATTCAACATAGTTCTGGAAGTTTTGGCCACAGCAATCAGAGCAGAAAAAGACATAAAAGGAATACAAATTGGAAAAGAAGAAGTAAAACTTTCACTGTTCGCTGATGACATGATCCTCTACACAGAAAACCCTAAAGACTCTACCAGAAAACTACTAGAGCTAATCAATGATTACAGTAAAGTTGCAGGATATAAAATCAACACACAGAAATCCCTTGCATTCCTATACACTAATAATGAGAAAATAGAAAGAGAAATTAAGGAAACTATTCCATTCACTGTTACAACGAAAAGAATTAAATACTTAGGAATATATCTACCTAAGGAAACAAAAGACTTGTACATAGAAAACTATAAAACACTAATGAAAGTAATCAAAGAGGACACGAATAGATGGAGAAATATACCGTGTTCATGGATTGGAAGAATAAATATTGTAAAAATGAGTATACTACCCAAAGTAATTTATACATTCAATGCAATCCCTATCAAGCTACCAACAATATTTTTCACAGAACTAGAACAAATAATCTCACAATTTGTATGGAAATACAAAAAACCTCGAATAGCCAAAGCAATTTTGAGGAAGAAGAATGGAACTGGGGGAATTAACCTGCCGGACTTCAGGCTCTATTACAAAGCCACAGTCATCAAGACAGTATGGTACTGGCATAAAGACAGAAATATAGATCAATGGAACAAAATAGAAAGCCCAGAGATAAACCCACGCTCCTATGGACACCTTATCTTCGACAAAGGAGGCAAGAATATAAAATGGAGAAAAGACAGTCTCTTTAACAAGTGGTGCTGGGAAAACTGGTCAGCCACTTGTAAAAGAATGAAACTAGAACACTTCCTAACACCATACACCAAAATAAACTCAAAATGGATTAAAGATCTAAATGTAAGACCAGAAACTATAAAACTCCTAGAGGAGAACGTAGGCAAAACACTCTCCGACATAAATCACAGCAGGATCCTCCAAGACCCACCTCCCAGAATATTGGAAATAAAAGCAAAAATAAACAAATGGGACCTAATTAAAATCAAAAGCTTCTGCACAACAAAGGAAACTCTAAGCAAGGTGAAAAGACAGCCTTCAGAATGGGAGAAAATAATAGCAAATGAAGCAACTGATAAAGGATTAATCTCCAAATTATACAAGCAGCTCCTGCAGCTTAATTCCAGAAAACTAAGTGACCCAATCAAAAAATGGGCCAAAGAACTAAACAGACATTTCTCCAAAGAAGACATAAAGATGGCTAACAAACACATGAAAAAATGCTCAACATCCCTCATCATCAGAGAAATGCAAATCAAAACCACAATGAGATACCATTTCACACCAGTCAGAATGGCTGCTATCCAAAAGTCTACATGCAATAAATGCTGGAGAGGGTGTGGAGAGAAGGGAACTCTCCTACACTGTTGGTGGGAATGCAAACTAGTACAGCCACTATGGAGAACAGTGTGGAGATTCCTCAGAAAACTGGAAATAGAACTGCCATATGATCCAGCGATCGCACTCCTGGGCATACACACCGAGGAAACCAGAATTGAAAGAGACACATGTACTCCAATGTTCATTGCAGCACTGTTTATAATAGCCAGGACATGGAAGCAACCTAGATGTCCATCTGCAGATGAATGGATAAGAAAGCTTTGGTACATATACACAATGGAGTATTTCTCAGCCATCAAAAAGAATGCATTTGAATCAGTTTTAATGAGGTGGATGAAATTGGAGCCAATTATACAGAGTGAAGTAAGCCAGAAAGAAGAACATCAATACTGTATATTAACGCATATATATGGAATTTAGAAAAATGGTAACCTGAACCCTGTATAAGAGACTGCAAAAGAGACATAGGCATTTAGAACAGTCTTTGGGACTCTGTGGGAGAGGGTGAAGGTGGAATGATTGGGGAGAATGGAATTGTAGCATGTATATTATCATAAGTGACCAGTCCAGGTTCGACGCATAAATTTTCCTCTGTTCATTTCTTTGCATTTGTGCTTTTTTAATAAAAATACTTTTAACTGTAAAAAAAAAAATAAAATAAAAAATTTATTAAAAAAAATAAATAAATAAACCTGTGCCTTTCAGATCAGAGCATACCACCCTAAAAAAAAAAAAAAAAGATCTGCAGAGGGTCCCCCTGGATGTGAGGAAATTCCTAGAAGACAGGAAACATCCACTGGAATGGAAAAGGCAGAATAATTCCAAGTTTACACACTGCCAGAAACAGATCATGCACTTCCCATACCCCCCAACCCTGTCCCACTTCCAGCCAGAGTGGAAAGACCTCCTATAGACCGGCATTGAGTGAAGTCCTCCAACAGGCATTGTCCCAATGTGCTGTGCTTGTTCACTCAGTCGTGTCCGACTCTTTGCAACCTCATGGACTGCAGCCCACCAGGCTCCTCTGTCCATGGGGGTTCATCAGGCAAGAATACTGGAGTGGGTTGCCACACCCTCCTCCAGGAGATCTTCCCAACCCAGAGATCGAACCCAGGTCTTCTGCATGGCAGGCAGATTCTTTACCAACTGAGCCACCAGGGAAACCTTCAATAGTGGGGCCAAGTTAGCCTTTGACTAAAGACTGTTTAAACATTAAAAACCAGGTTCTAAAGGTCTAAAGGATAATGTATTGGGCGTCCCAGGTTTCTCAGTGGTAAAGAATGCACCTGCCAATGCTGGAGACTTGGGTTTGATACCTGGGTCAGAAAGATCCCCTGGAAAAGAAAATAGCAACCCACTCCAGTATTCTTGCCTAGAAAAACCCCATGGACAGAGAAGCGTGGTGGGCTACATTCCATGGGGTTGCAGAAGAGTTGGACACGACTTAGCAACTAAACAGCAACAAGGATTAATGGTTTCCAAGTAATTTAATTGCATCTCAGAACAAAGTCCCCCAAATATTCAATCATTCCAAAAACCCTCAACATCCCCAAACACTTCATTTACTATGCCTGGTAAGCAGTCAAAATTGCCAACATGTAAGTAAAAATCACTCAGATGTAATTAAATGACCATGAATATCAGTAGGTCCTAAAGAAAATCTACCCAGAAAATTACCCAAGGAAGAAAAGAGAAAAGAGATCACATGTGAGGAGAAGGCAAGTCAACAGGAAAAAAGTGTCCTTTCTTGGTACTTGCAGCCTCGGCCTATCACAAGAGAGTAGATTCAGCTGTGCCTTAGAAGAGACCAAGGACCGACTTGTTCAGGATGAGCTGGGAAATTATCTGGGTGGTATTTAACTCCGAAATAATGATAGGAGTTCAATAGTTAACTGACTGACAGTGTAAAGGAAGGGAAGGAAAAGTAACAAAGAAGAAAATAATGTCAACAAACACACTGGGGAAACTAACCTGCTTGAAGAACAGGAAGAGTTGAGAGCACCTTCCTAGTACAGTTGGCGAGTCCCTTCAGCCCGCAAGCGTCTGAGTTCTGCTCCCTTTTTTTTTTTTTTTTTTTTTGGTTTTCCTGAGAATATTCTGGGGAGGGAACTTGGGGTTTCTGTTGGAGGCAGAGACTTTCAGTAACTAATTGACAAGAAGAACCTACCAGAGAGGAGTTAACAGGAAAGCAGTTGGGGGCGGGGGGGAATGGGAGGGTGAGGACATAATAGATGCTTCGTTCTCACTGTAATTTTCCTCCTACAAGTATAGAAACTTCCAGGCTCCTAATGCGAGGGCTCTTGCAGTATTGCAACAATGACTTCACAGTCTCCCTGAATAGAATACTTGCATGTGTGGGTAGAAATTATCAAAAGTTCATAGCATCCCTGTGACTGACGGCTAAGAATATAAAATATTTAGCTTTCCTCTCTGCCTTTTTCATTTAAAAAAAAAAAAAGTTTTCTAAAGGAAATCACTTAAACTCTCTGTAAGACATTGACAAAGAAGCCTTTTCACTCACATTTAGCCTAGCTCTGCTTCCATTTACTACCAGTGTGACATGGCAAGAAAAACTCATTATTAAATCCAAAAAGATACTGTATCTGTGAGTTCTTTCTTTTTTTACAGGATGCTCCTAGATTTCCAGAATATTTAGGGCAGATAGACATAATGAGTGAACTGGGTGGTAAGACAGGCTAGATTCAGTTGAAACCATAACATTTTCTATCAAATTGGTTACGAGTGCTTTTTAAAAGCCTTCAAAGCTGGGATTTCAGGGATGGATTAAAAGGCTGATAAACTTTAGTGGTATGCCCTACTGGGGAATTTTGTCAAACAGACATGCCAAGAGTCGTTGGCTCACAGTCCAAAATACTATATCACCACTTCTCACCATTACTTTTTGAGGACAGAAAAATCATTCGGCTGATTTTATCTAGCCCTGCTTCCTATTTATCTTATGTTAGTATCTAAAACTTCCATTTATTTTGCCTTTATTTTACATCATCTTCAATTGTAGAATGAAAGTAATTATCATCCCTGAGGCCCAGTTATTTCCTAACATTTCACAGTAGTTTTGTATAGTTCAAGTAATGAATCTTTCACTAAAATTATCAAGCCTTATCTCTCTGCCTATTTGAACTGATTTCTCCTCAACTGCATAATATTTAGCTCTGACAACACCCGTAAGATGAAACAAGAAAAGGCAGGTTGTCCTGTCATACACACAGTGGTTTATTGGAGTGTACGAATTAGTCTATTACCCTGCTATTTGTTCTTGTACCAACGGTGATAGACAGGGCTACAGACAAACTGGGTTTGCTCTTATGGGGGTTAACTGAGGGAGCCAGCAGTACTTCAACATTATATAAGGTACATACCATGGAACTTTTATCTTACAGGACTAGCTGTTCAATTCAATGTCAAATTTACTGAACTCCTGCATGGTGCCTGGTCCTGGGGCATAGAAAGGGTGGGTGGACATAGTCTCTGCCCTCAAGAGGTTGTCAGACTCACAGGGTAAGGAAATCATTACAATGCAATACATCTAAAATTATAAAATGATGTGCAAGATGAGAGCCAGCAGAGATGAGAGGTCTATGAGCTACCTGAGAGACGGAAAGCATCTCAGAGGAGATGAGTCCTGAAAATTATAAAAGAAATTGCAAAATTGCTAAGTGTGGATGGGGTTCAAATTCCAGGGAATGAGAACAGGATGTGTAAAAGCCCAAGGGTGCGAAAGGACCCCCAGCTTGTTCAGCAATCTACAAATACTCACATACTGATGGGACTATGATACAGAGGGTGCCCAGAAGAGGTAAGGGTAGAAAGAAAATGAAATGAAAGGTGGGGTTGAACAGGCCTACGAGAGCTGATCGTGAAAGGTCTTCACCGTCAAGATGCAGAATTGCCATCATCATAGAGGTTATGGGACACCACTAAGGACTTTTATGCAGGGAAGTGACATGACTGGATTTGCATTTTAGAGACAATAGTGCGGAGGGAGATCTGGAGACAGAGTCAGACCAGAGTCAGCTTGGGACTGCATGCAATAATTCAGGAGAGAGACTGTGGGCTTGAACTAAGGCAATGACAGTAGAAAGGAATAGGAAAGAGGGGATGGAGAGATCTTCAGAAGCTGGAATCAAAACTATTTGGTGACTGGTTGGACATTGGGGGTCAGGAAAGAAAATCACTGGCAACATCCAAATTTCCCTCTTGGGAGACTCTGCTGGGGATGGTGGTACCAGCCTACAGGTTGAGAACAAACAGGGTGTATCCGTCAGGCTGCACATGGAACAGCCAGGTGAGAATGCTGGTTTGGCAGTGGATAGAGGGCTTTCAGGGCTTCCCTGGTGGCTCAGCTGGTAAAGAATCCACCTGCAATGAGGGCAACATGGGTTCGATCACTGGGTCGGGAAGATCCCTGGAGGAGGGCATGGCAACCCACTCCAGTACTCTTGTCTAGAGAATTCCATGGACAGAGGAGGCTGGCAGGCTGCAGTCCATAGGGTCGCGACACGACTGAAGTGACTAAGCAGCAGCAGCAGCAGAGGGTTCTAAAACTCAGAGATGATGTCAAGACTAGAAATTCAAATCTGGAAGTTTATCTTATAGGAGAGAGCTAGAAGCACTAGGAGTAAAGGCACTTAGAAAGAGGGACTGGAAAAAGGGATAGTCAACAAGGTTGTCCCTGAGAATCTCAACATTAAAATATGTGAACAAAGACAGAGGAACTAAGACAGAGGGTCATACCCTTAGCTCCTGAAGATGTTATTTCATTAGGCCATGACATTGCATGCAAAAATATGTTTCTCAAAATAAGGTGCTTGATTTCCCCCGCAAAAATATGAAGAGCTGCCCATTAAGAAGATTCAATCAGGGAAACGCCCGGCTCTGGCGGCGCAGACGCGGGAGACGCCCGGCTCCGGCGCAACCGACCACGTGCAGAATCGTGGCTGAGATGAGCTACCCCGCGCCCAGGGTTAGGGCAGTGGCCGAGAGGAGCTGTACCACGTTCAGGAGGCGGTGGCTGCTTGGGCACTGGAGGGCCGAGAGGAGCTGATCTACATTCAAAGCAGGAGGCGCGGCCTTGAGGAGATACCCCTCGTCCAAGGTAAGGTACAGCGGCTGCGCCTTGCTGGAGCAGCTGGGAAGAGATACTCCACGACCAAGTGGAATATAAGAATCCAGTGTTCTGGGGAGGAAGGAACAAGATGGTGGAGGGATAAGATGACAAGACCACTTTCTCCCCCACAGATTTATCAAAAGAACATTTGAACGCGGAGTAAAGTCCACAAAACAACTTCTGAATACTGGCAGAGGACATCAGGCTCCCAGAAAAGCAGCCCATTGTCTTCTAAAGGAGAGAGAAGAAATCCAGCTCCACCCACCAGAACACCGACACATGCTTCCCTAACCAGGGAACCCGGACAAGTCACCCGTCCAACCCCAGACACAGCGAAGAAACGACATAATAAAGAGAACTCCACAAACTGCAAGAAGAGGGAAAGGACACCCCAAGCAAAGCAATATAAGCAAGATGAAGAGGCAGAGAAATACCCAGCAAGTAAAGGAACAAGATAATTGCCCACCAACACAAACAAAAGAAGAAGATATAGGGAATCTACCTGATAAAGAATTTCAAATTTTGATGGTGAAAATGATTCAAAATCTTGAAAGCAAAATGGAGTTACAGATAAATAACCTGGAGAAAAGGATTGAGAAGATGGAAGAAAGATTTAATAAGGACTTAGAAGAAATAAAAAAGAGTCAATATACAATGAATAATGCAATAGATGAGATCAGTAACACTCTGGAGGGAACAAACAGTAGAATAACAGAGGCAGAAGACAGGATAAGCGAACTAGAAGATAGAATTGTAGAAATAAATGAAACAGAGAGGAAAAAAGAAAAACGAATTAAAAGAAATGAGGACAATATTAGAGACCTCTGGGACAATGTTAAACGCTCCAACATTCGAATCATAGGAGTCCCAGAAGAAGAAGACAAAAAGAAAGACCATGAGAGAATACTTGAGGAGATAATAGTTGAAAACTTCCCTAAAATGGGGAAAGAAATAATCACCCAAGTCCAAGAAACCCAGAGAGTCCCCAACAGGATAAACCCAAGGCGAAATACTCCAAGACACATATTAATCAAATTAACAAAGATCAAACACAAAGAACAAATATTAAAAGCAGCAAGGGAAAAGCAGCAAATAACACATAAGGGGATTCCCATAAGGATAACAGCTGATCTTTCAACAGAAACTCTTCAGGCCAGAAGGGAGTGCCAAGACATACTTAAAGTGATGAAAGAAAATACCCTACAGCCCAGATTACTATACCCAGCAAGGATCTCATTCAAATATGAAGGAGAAATCAAAAGTTTTACAGACAAGCAAAAGCTGAGGGAATTCAGCATCACCAAACCAGCTCTCCAACAAATGCTAAAGGATCTTCTATAGACAGGATACACAGAAAGAGTGTATAAACTTGAACCCAAAGCAATAAAGAAAATGGCTATGGTCGTACTTATCAATAATTACCTTAAACGTAAATGGGTTGAAATTTTCAAAAAGGCTAGGAAACAATTCTCATAGCCATCAATAGTTCAGTGTTGAGTTCATGAATAGTTTTTAAAGTTTGGGACAAACTGTAGTATTTGCTATTTGAAGTACTATTTGTAATTGGCATATTACGATGTAACATTGGTCTTCATTTCCATCTTAAAACGCCTAAAAATGCCTAACAGGTTTTTAGATTTGTGAATTTTAGTTGAAATGTATTTTACGATGTTACTAAACCTGCAGAAATATTGAAATATTTCAGAGAACTTATTCACTGTACATTTAATTTATTTTATTTATAAAAGTTATGAACTGTAGAAAGTTTTACTTGTTGTGTCAAATGCTTGTTGCTTCAAATGCTTGTTGCATTTGAAGTGCTAGTTACAAGAAAATCAAATACCTTCAATGTATAAATGCTATTAAGTTTTTAAAGGACTCTGGAGTATAAGTAAGTTTGTTTAAAGAAATTTAGTCTGTTCAACTTGAAAAAAATAAATAAATAAAATTGGAAAAAAATAAAAATTAAAAAAAAAAAAGAAGATTCAATCATAAGAGGAGAATCAGGAGAAAGTAGAAAGCATCATGGTGGTGAATGAAGTTCAACTTTTTTTCCCCACAAAAAAACAATGTTAGGAGATAATTAAACTGCGACTCCTCCAATGGAAAAACTTTAGAGCAAGGAGTTAACAAGGGAAGAGAAAGAGTGTACAGCAGCTTCCAATCATTGCAACCACTTTCTGTCTACCCTACTTCAAGTTCAGATATAATTAAAAAACGAAAATGTGACTGTCCCGTGCATACCTGGACTGAGTCTGAATGAAACAGAAAACTCATAAACACAGGTTGGGTCACCTCTAAAAATGAAGAGCCTGACTATTTTTTTAAACTAGAAAAATTTGCAGATGCTACAAAACTGACTAAATTATACTCCCAAATACTCCACTTCTATGCAATCTCTAAACTGCCTGAAATTTTTTCCTTCCCTGGACCATCCTAGGGGTCCTTTACTCTCCCTCTGTAACATAAACCATGTACCCTTCCTGGTTTTCAACCCTGCCAGCTTGTTCTTTTTAATAGAGATCAAGAATACAAAACACTTTTCCTTACATTTTATTTCATCTTCATTTTATTTGTATAGTTGAACAAGAAAGAAAAAATGATTGGTGTTTAGGATTTTAAGTGGAGAAGCATCTGGAGTGGGACAGGATTCAGGGGTTCAGAGGGTCTTGAATCTCTGACCCAGCCATCAGTCTGTCTAGCTCTAACTATCTGCTCTTCTACCCAGATTATTCCTCAACTACGTCTTTACTCATAGCATTCCCACTAGAATCTAAACTCTATGAAGAGGGATTTTTGTGTATGTTGCTCAGTGTTTATTCTCAGCTACTAGAACAGTACTTCATACATAGTAGATGTTCAATAACAACATGCCAAATAAGTAAATGAATAATTTTAGGATGTCATCAGAAGGAAATTTTATCCCTAAGAAAAATCACTGCCATGGTAATACCTCATAACCATGGATTTCTTTGTGGGCTTTGAAATTTTGCTTTGCATTCTTGTCTTGCATGGAAGTTTTTATTCCATTCAACTTTTCCTGTTGGACTTGGGTTTGCCACAGCCTGACCCACTTGGCTAGGCACAGACCATGTAACAGGGTCAGCAATGTTGCCCATTTACAGACAAAGCAACTCAAAGGCTCCTCCCACAAGAAGCCCAGGCATCCCCTCTATGCTGACTCAGGTGCTTCTCTTTCCTATGGGAGGCACAGGCAAGGCTCCATTTCTAGCTGCAGCCCAGGTAATGCGGCATAATGAGTTCAGCTCCAGTTTTTCAGCTGGAAATGAGGTCCAGTTCTCAGGTCTGTTCACCTGAGAAAGCTAAAGCTGTGTTCTCTTTTCCTCCTCTTGTTTTTAAGCTTGTATATGTACTTTATAATTTCTTAAAATATTTTTTCAATATTTCCTAGACCTGTGTAATAAAGAGAATTATGCAATACATCATCTTGATTGAAAGTCAGCATAATTTTTGAAAGCTCAAAAACTTGGGGAAGTAGTAGGTTTTCCTCTCTCTTTGAATTTCCTTAATGAAATATCTTATTTCATTAAGGTTTTATACCTTAATGAATATGAAAATACCCATATCTTTAGTTCCTTAGCTCCGTTCTCAGAGCTAGACTTTTTTTCAGAAAATTTTAATTAGTGGATTGTTTCAATGGTGAAATATCTTTGTATTCCTGCAAGTGACTGTATTGATCCCTTATTTATGTGACAAATATTTGTGTAACACCATGTGCCAGTGCTTTGCAGAGGTTATCTCATCTAATGATTTTGGTAGAATGTTTTCAAAGACAGTTGCAACAATTCCTCCCATCCTTGTATGTACGCCCCTTTACAAGGAGATATTATCATCCTTCTTATTAAGAGGTAGCCTCTTTCTCTGTCCCTTGAAAGTGGGACACTTTGTGACTTACTCTGACTTATTTGATCAACAAAATGCAGCAGGACATTGTGTGACTTCTAAATCTAGACTTCCAGAGGTTTTGCAGTTTCTCTTCTCACCCTCTTGCTGCCCCCTTAAAAATGAGCAAGCACATGGAAAGAAAGATGCAGCCAACAGCCAGCACCAACTGTCAGACAAGTGAGGGAGAAGACTCTGGGCCACCCAGCCTCCCCAGTGAGCCACCAGAAGGCTGCAGCCACCTGAATAAACACAGCCAGGCTAGCAAGAGAACCACCTGGTTGACCCTTGCACAAACTGCCAATCCACCAAATTATTAGCTTGTTAGTGATTGTTAATATAAAATTCTAAGATTGGAGAGTCATCTAAGAACTCTTACATGGCCCTAACACTAGACACTCTCTTGAATCCTGGCCTGATTCTTTTGGGGCAGAGCTTTTTCTAATACCTAACTTTTGTTTGCCTCACTCCCTGCCTGTTTGTGTCTTTTTGAGGCATATCTTTCAAACTCTGTTTGACTCCTATTCACCATAAAGCTGAAAACAAACCCAAGAAGTACTACTGTCATTTTCACTGCAGATCTGTTTGCCTGATGTCAAATAAATTCAATGTAATATATGCAAAAAAACAACCCTCTATGATTGGGGTGGTATGTTGTGAAATATTCTAGAATTAAGTAGAAATAAATAGAATTATTTATTATTCTTTAAATACTACTGCATTCCATATGTCAATTTTTTTTTAATTTAAGGACTATGTTCCTACATGAAAAGGACCCAGAGTTTCTTTGTTGTAGCACATTATTGTTCAGTTTGATATTACAGTCTACTAGACTCAGAAAATCAGCATGGTAATTTCCAACTTCTATGCTATGAAATAGCTTAAATAGCATAGAATTAACTATTCTTTAATGATTTAATTGAACTTCCCCCAAAATTATCTTTGCCTGGTGGCTTCATTCACCACAGATATTTTACTAACTTTTCAACTTCATTTTCAGTTTATTCTTTGCCTTTTAGGCTATTCATTTTCTATACTTAACAGTGACATTTTCCATTTTTAAGCCTGTTAAAATACTGCAAATATTGATTTTTTTCATTTATACAGAGAGTTAACAAAGAAAAGCTAACGCTATGACAATTCTCTTGTTATCTATTGCCTTAATGCTGACTAAAAGAATTTAAGCAACAGTAATATTCAAATAGGGCTTCCCTGGTGGCTTAAATGGTAAAGAATTTGCCTGCAATGCAGGTGATCTGGGTAATATTCAAATAACTTCATAGCTATTAAGATTTGGGAGAATGGCACTGAAACATGTATGTTGTCATATGTGAAACGAATCACCAGTTCAGGGTCGATGCATGATACAGGATGCTCGGGGCTGATGCACGGGGATGACCCAGAGGGAGGATAAAGGGAGGAGGGAGGTGGGAGGGGGGTTCAGGAAGGGGAACTCATGTACACCCGGGGCGGATTCATGTCAATGTATGGCAAAACCAACCAATATAATATTGTAAAATAATTAGCCTCCAATTAAAAAAAAAAATCCAAAAAAAAAAAGAATTAATCAAAGACTGTTCTATACATCTGTGTCTTTTTTGCTGTCTAGTATACAGGGTTATCATTTGCATTTTTCTAAATTCCATATATATACGTTATTATATTGTGTCGGCGTTTTTCTTTATGTGAAACCAATCGCCAGTTCAGGGTCCATGCATGTTACAGGATGCTCGGGGCTGGTATGCCGGGATGACCCAGAGGGAGGATAAGGGGAGGAGGGAGGTGCGACGGGGGTTCGGGAGGGGGAACTCATGTACACCCGGGGGGGATTCATGTCAATGTATGGCAAAACCAACCAATATAATATTGTAAAATAATTAGCCTTCAATAAAAATAAAAAAGAATTAATCAAGGTCTATGCTATGCCATTTTAAAATCTACCAGAAGGTGGAGCTCCAATATTAAATCATATAATCTTTGATAGCATGTACTATGTTCCTTGCAATAATCTCAATTTGGATATTATTTTAAAAACTATATTTATCCTAAAATCAAAATTGAAAACAAGATGACATTTTATAATAATTTGGGAAGTATACTATATAAGTAGAGATTAAAATGTAGTTTTTCGAAAAATAAATACCTACAAAAGAGTCACCTACATGTATAAAAGGAAAATAAATCACTGTTCATTACATTTATATACTTGAAACAATTTAAGTATCTAGAAACAGAAAAGTTAAATAAATTACAATACATTCATAGGAAAATGCTCAAGGAAAAAAGTAAAATACAAAACTAATTTTACCTGATTTTTATAAAAATTAAGCACATGCACAGAATAAGAACCTGGAAAGATACCTGGATGGTGAAATCACAGGTAGTTCATCATTTTTTTGTTCATCATTTTTTTGGCACCTCTTTTTATGTCCCAATTCTCTATAAGGAAACTACTTGGCTTTCATAATTGAAAAAATTATTTAGAAAGTTATTGGTATTCTTGTTAGAGTGGTATTTCATTAGTAATAAATAAATATCAGATTAATTAATGATACAGACAATGACCTTCTTATTTAAAATCCTTGAATGTGTTTTTTTCAAGGCACTGTAAAATTTCAAGCTTTAACATCTTCCCATTTCCCCCTTAGCTTCACTTATCCAAAATGAGTAAGATCTAGACCTAGTGTACAGCTTTGTGGCTACAGTTAAGCATACTGCATTGTATACTTGAAATTTGCTAAGGTAGATCCTAAGTGTGCTCACCACACACACACAAAGTAACTATATGAGAAGAGTATGTTAATTAACTTGATTGTGGTGATATTTCATAATATATACATACATCAAAACATCCAGTTTTACATCCTGAAAGTGAAAATGAAAGTGGAGGTCGCTCAGTCGTGTCTGACCTTTTGCGACCCCATGGACTACACAGTCCATGGAATTCTCCAGGCCAGAATACTGAAGTGGATAGCCTTTCCCTTCTCCAGGGGATCTTCCCGACCCAGAGATTGAACCCAGGTCTCCCACATTGCAGGTGGATTCTTTACCAGCTGAGTCATAAGGGAAGCCCAAATAAACACAATTTTTACTTGTTGTTTATCCCTCAATAAAGTTAGGGAAAAAAACAGACTTCAAAAGGGAGAGGAAAAAGAGATCAAAAGAAAGAATAGAGGATAAGAAAAGGTATAGACAGGGGAAACAATCTAAGTATCTGTCAATCGATGAATGAATAAAGAAAATGTGATACCCACAGAAAGACACACACAAAATAGATCATTCAGGCTTAGAAAGGGAAAGACTGCCATTTGCTACAATACATGTGAAATCTGAGGCCATTATTTAAGTAAAATAAGTCAGAAAGAGAAAGACAAATACTGTACGATCTCATTTTCATATGGCATCTTAAAAACAAACAAAAAAAAACTCATAGAAACAAAGAATAGATTGGTGGTTGCCAGTGGTGAGGGGGTGCAGGAAACATATGAAAGTGGCCAAAGTTATCCTTTCAGGTAAACTTCCAGTTATAAAACGAGTAAGTTTTTAGGATATAATTTACTAGTGACTATAGGTCGGGAAGATCCCCTGGAGAAGGAAACGGTAACCCACTCCAGTATTCTTGCCTGGAGAATCCCATGGACGGAGAAGCCTGGTAGGCTACAGTCCACGGGGTCGCAAAGAGTTGGACACGACTGAGCGACAGAATGGAATGGATAGTTAATAAATGGCAACCCACTCCAGTATTCTTGCCTGGAAAATCCCATGGACAGAGGAGCCTGGTGGTCCAAGGGGTCACAAAGAGTCGGACATGACTGAGCGACTTCACATAGCTAATAATACTGTATTTTATATACTTTAAAGATACTAAAAGACCTTACTTATCTGCCTCCTGAGAAATCTGTATGCAGATCAAGAAGCACAGTTAGAACTGGACATAGAACAATGGACTGGTTAAAAATTGGGAAAGGAGTACATCAAGGTCGTATATTGTCACTCTGCTTATTTACATGCAGAGTACATCATGAGAAATGCCGGGCTGGAAGAAGCACAAGCTATTTTCAGGAGAAATATCAATAACCTCAGATATGCAAATGACACCAACTTTAAGGCAGAAGTCGAAGAGGAACTAAAGAGCCTCTTGATGAAAGTGAAAGGAGTGAAAAAGTTGGCTTAAAACTCAACATTCAAAAAATTAAGATCATGGCATCTGGTCCCATCACTTCATGGCAAATAGATGAGAAAACAACAGAAACAGTGTCAGACTTTATTTTCTTGGGCTCCAAAATCACTGCAGATGGTGACTGCAGCCATGAAATTAAAAGATGCTTGCTCCTTGGAAGAAAAGCTATGACAAATCTAGAGAGCATATTAAAAAGCAGAGACATTACTGACAAAGATCCATCTAGTCAAAGACATGGTTTTTCCAGTAGTCATGCATGGATGTGAGAACTGGACCATAAAGAAAGCTGAGCACCAAGGAACTGATGCTTTTGAACTGTGATGTTGGAGAAGACTCACGAGAATCCCTTGGACAGCAAGGAGACCAAACCAGTCAATCCTAAAGGAAATCAGTCCTGAATATTCATTGGAAAGAGGATGCTGAAGCTGAAGCTCCAATACTTTGGCCACTTGATGCAAAGAACTGACTCATTGGAAAAGACCCTGATGCTGGGAAAGACTGAAGGCAGGAGGAGAAGGGGACGACAGAGGATGAGATGGTTGGATGATATCACCGACTCGATGGACATGAGTTTGAGTGAGCTCCAGGAGTTAGTAATGAACAAGGAAGTCTGGCATGGTGCAGTCCATGCGGTCGCAAAGAGTCAGACACAACTGAGGGACAGAACTGAACTGAACTGAAAAGATCTTAAAAGTTCTCCACTTACACACACATAAACACATACACACAAAGTAACTATGTGAAGTAATGGATATAACTATATTGTGGCAATCATTTTGCAACACATGTATCAAATCATTATGTTGCACACTTTAAACAATGTTATATGTCAATTCTACCTCAATAAAGCTGGGGAAAAATAAATTTAAAAGAAAAGGGACAAAGGTTCTTTACTGTGACCAGAGGTTCACTAATGGAAAGATTAGTGAACGTCTTTCCTTCTTTAGTGCAGTTCACTTGTTCCTGGAATGCGTGAGTGGGTTTATAGGTATACATAGCCTTAATGATGAGAGGAGATTCTCCAGGTTCCTAAGGGTAGGGGAAGGAGCTCTGTAACCTGGGCTCCCAGTGCAGTAATTGGCTTCAGAGGGGACACTAGCACCTTCAGATGAAGAATCTGTGTAGCCTTTCAGGAGTTGGTCAAGCTGGATTGAAAAGATCAAGATGGGGTATTGCTCAGTGGTACAGTATTTGATGGCAGGTCGAGATGACCGAGGATATTTTTATCACTGATACTTTTGTTAAAAGGCACGTCATTATTCACAAGGCTTTGGTCAGAATTCACTGCACTGATACTTTATCCTTTGCCACTTTGATGCATACACTCTGATTTCTTTTGAGAGCAGGGATATGCAGATGTCCTGAGGACTGCTCTCTGAGCTGGCAGGGGAAAACATAAGGACATCATGGGTCACACACTAGTTCTCAGAAAAGATGAAAAGCCTGAAAGGATGAGAATGCACAAGAACAATCTACTCCACGTGGCAACTTTTAGTAGGCAGGCAGCCACAGTCCTCAACATGTTGTTTCTAGTTTATATTCTTAGTCACTTTTTTGGAAGTATAATTGATGTGAAATAAAACTCATCCATTTTCAAAGGTATATTTGATAAGTTTTGACAGATGTATACACCTGCGTGATCACCACCACGCATGATCACTTTACTGAACATGTCCATCATTCCTAAAGTTTCCTCCTGACACTGAACAGCCAGCCCCCTTTCCCTGCACTTCACATTTCAGATGGATACAGTGCCCATATGTCCCAAACAAGAAGTTGTGACTTGTGATTGACAGCTACAAAGACACTCATGGGGATAATAACCTAAGACTGCCCCCAAATTCCTGGGACACCAGTTTCCATTCAGATGGAGACTAAGTAATTTCAAGTTTTAGAAAAGTAGAGACAAAGGATACAACAGAAGACAGTGAAAAATTGGACAATATAGAGATAGAAGCAAAGATGAAATATTAATTAAAAAAAGATGGAAGAACTTCCCTGGTGGTACAGTGGCTAAGACTCCACACTCCCAATGCAGGGGACCTGGGTTTGATCTCTGGTCAGGGAACCAGAGCCTGCATGCCATAACTAAGAGTTCTCATGCTGCAGCTAAGACCTGGCACAGCCAAAATACACAAGTAAAATAAAAATTTTTTTGAAGATTGGAAAGGGTGGTGATAAGAACAAGAGAAGAGTTGATCAAAACATAAATATGTATTTTTAATTATTTCTACACTTTCCAAAATAATCCAAATACTGAAGTGGGTAAGGGAGAAACCACTGAAAATAGAATGAAAAACTCTCATAGGGGTTAGAAGGCAGAGAAATGGAGGGAGGATCCAGCACTTCTCCATTGTTCTCATTGAAATCCAAAGCAAGTCTATTTCCCGTGCACATCAATCCAGGCTATGTTTTGAAATAGTCACCATTTACCTCACAGTCCCAAAGCCAGTGGTCCTCATTCTGTTGTGTACATGTCTGTCCCTGGCAAACTCTCAAACACCAGGGTTTTAATCAGCACCCTTGAGGGGGCAGATCTGCCCCCACTGTATTGACTGCACACTCCGGGGACCCTCAGCAGGTGGAGGGAACTGTCTGAGTGTGAAAGTCTGGACCCTGGGCTCCTGCAGCCTCCAGGAGCAAAGGAGTTCCTTCTTCGGCACCTGCATGATTCAAACTGTGCCTCCCACCTCCCACCTCTCATTCAGAGCAAATGGCAGGTTGCTTCACCTACTCAGTTCTGCCTTTGTCTGGGAGGGGGCAACATAAATATATGCCTGCTCAGGCCTTCACTGGTGGTCCAGGAACTCAGATTCCAAGCTCTCAATGCAGGGGGCCCAGGTTCAATCCCTGGTCAGGGAACTAGATCCCGCATGCGGCAACTACAGATTCCACATGCCACACTTAAGACCTGGCACAGCCAAATAAATAAATATTTTAAAATAACAGTAAATAAGTAAATAAATGCCTGCTCGATCGAAGCAGAAATTAATTTTTCAAGTTGACCAATGCTTGTCCCCTTGCCTGTAAAGGCTTTGCAGGTCAGGAGTGTCCCTCGGCAGGCTGAATGACTCCTCACTTCTCTTGATGCTATTCTACCCACTTTGGCCATCTCATTTCTCTCGCTTTGGGATGCAATTTCTAGGCTGCACTAGCTCCCAGGTGCAGTGTTTCCCCACCACACCTTCCTTGCCCTGCACTTCCATTTTTATTCATCAGCTAGACCCACATCCCATTCCTGGCCCGGCTCTTAAGCTAGAAAATCAGGCAGCTCATGGATGCTAAGGTGTGCTCGGTTGAAGTAATGGATTTTCCTACCAGGTAACATGTTTGCATTTGAATGGGGACTCTTTTGAGGGCCTTTAAGATTCTCTTAAAATGGTAGTTCTCCAAAAGGGTGATTGTCCTGCTGGGGTATATTTAACAAATGTGTGGAGACATGATTGTTCACGACTGTGGTATGGGGAGTTGCTGTTGCATCCAGCAGGTAGAGGACAAGTGTGCTGCTAAACACCCCCACAACACAGAACAGCCTCCACGACAAAGAAGGATCAGGCCCTAACCATCCATCATGAGATGACAAAACCCTGCCTTGAAGAAATGTCTCCATCAGAGGAGACTCTGTCAGGCAGGCAAAAGGAATTATTTTGAGGTAGTACAGGTTTGTGGTATTCTTCAGCTCATACTGATCTAGGCCTGTTGTGCGTGTTAAGTCACTTCATTTATGTCTGGCTCTTTGTGACTTTATGGATGGTAGCCTGCCAGGCTCCTCTGTCCACAGGGATTCTCCAGGCAAGAATACTTGAGTGGCGGGGCGGGGCGGGGGAGGGGGCAGTTCTAAGATGGCGGAGGAATAGGACAGGGAGACCACTTTCTCCCCTACAAATTCATTGATAGATCATTTGAACACTGAGCAAACACCACAAAACAACTTCTGAACGCTGGTGGAGGACACCAGGTACCCAGAAAGGCAGCCCATTGTCTTCAAAAGGAGGTAGGACAAAATATAAAAGATAAAAAGAGACAAAATAGTTAGGGACGGAGACTCGTCTCAGGGAGGGAGTCATAAAAAAGAGGTTTCCAAACACCAGGAAACCCTCTCACTGGAGGGTCTGTGGGGAGTTTTGGAATCTCAGAGGGCAATATAACCAGGAAGAAAAAATAAATAAATAAAACCCACAGATTACACACCTAACTGCAACTCCCAGTGGAGAAGTAGACCATAGAAGCAACATACCTCAACATAATAAAAGCTATATATGACAAACCCACAGCAAGCATTATCCTCAATGGTGAAAAACTGAAAGAATTTCCCCTAAAGTCAGGAACAAGACAAGGGTGCCCACTCTTACAACTACTATTCAACATAGTTCTGGAAGTTTTGGCCACAGCAATCAGAGCAGAAAAAGACATAAAAGGAATACAAATTGGAAAAGAAGTAAGACTGTCACTGTTCGCTGATGACATGATCCTCTACACAGAAAACCCTAAAGACTCTACCAGAAAACTACTAGAGCTAATCAATGAATACAGTAAAGTTGCAGGATATAAAATCAACACACAGAAAATCCCTTGCATTCCTATACACTAATAATGAGAAAAGAGAGAAATTAAGGAAACGATTTCATTCACTGTTGCAACGAAAAGAATAAAATACTTAGGAATATATCTACCTAAAGAAACAAAAGACCTGTACATAGAAAACTATAAAACACTGGTGAAAGTAATCAAAGAGGACACTAATAGATGGAGAAATATACCATGTTCATGGATTGGAAGAATAAATATTGTGAAAATGAGTACACTACCCAAAGTAATTTATACATTCAATGCAATCCCTATCAAGCTACCAACAATATTTTTCACAGAGCTAGAACAAATAATCTCACAATTTGTATGGAAATACAAAAAACCCCGAATAGCCAAAGCTATCTTGAGGAAGAAGAATGGAACTGGGGGAATCAACCTGCCCGACTTCAGGCTCTACTACAAAGCCACAGTCATCAAGACAGTATGGTACTGGCATAAAGACAGAAATATAGATCAATGGAACAAAATAGAAAGCCCAGAGATAAATCCACGCACTTATGGACACCTTATCTTTGATAAAGGAGGCAAGAATATAAAATGGAGAAAAGACAGTATCTTTAACAAGTGGTGCTGGGAAAACTGGTCAACCACTTGTAAAAGAATGAAACTAGAACACTTCCTAACACCATACACAAAAATAAACTCAAAATGGATTAAAGATCTAAATGTAAGACCAGAAACTATAAAACTCCTAGAGGAGAACATAGGCAAAACACTCTCCGACATAAATCACAGAAAAAAAAAAAAAAGAGAAATAGACCAGACCCCGCGTCCACCACCAGCAAGCAGGGACTGAACAGGGAGGCACGGGATGCAATGCTTAGGGTAAGGACCGGGCCTGAATGCCCTGAATGCAATCTGAGGGAGATAACATGAGATAGCAACCCAAACCGTGGGATAGCCAGAAAGAGAAAAAAACAAAGAGTAAAGAGAAAGAGAGAGAACTTTCCTGCAAAAAGCTCTAATCTAAGGCACTGCCTGGCCCACTCACAGAACAAAGGACTGAGTAAATACCAGAGGAAAACCAGACAGCAGCAGACCGGCCCATCCTCTGATGGAGGCAGGGAGGCAGGGAGGCAGGCGGGCGACAGCCAGAGCCGGAAAGCAAGGGACAAACTCGGCCCCAGAGACGGCATCATCTACCCAACCGCAAGCAGGCTCCCAGTTGCTAACCAAGTCTTCTTGGGATCCTGGGCGGTTGACATCCACCAGGGGTGTCACAGTCGGAGATCAGCTCCCCAGAGGAGACACATGGCACACCTGAGCCGGTGCTCCCACTGTGTACCCAGGAAACCAAGCACCTGGGACGGGGGAGGTAATAAGACACACCGCCCCACCTGGGGAGTGTGCACTCGCCAAGCACCTAATCGCCTGAGCTGCTCCAGCCTGGGAAGGGCACAAAATGCAGGCCCAACAGAGTCTGTGCCTTTGTGGAATACCCGAGAACCTAAACCTGGGCAGCTGAGACCTGGGAAGTGCATGCAAGTCAGGGCCTGCTTTGGACAGTTCCCCTGCAGAGCAACCTGGAGCCTGAGCAGTGTAGACCAGGAAAGCATACACACCATAAGTGGGGGCATACCCAGTGTGGCCCAGACACTGTGAACACTCCCCACACATGCCAGTGATATTTGTTTGCAGTGTTCCTCCCTCCCCTCAGCACAACTGAACATGTAAGCCTAAATAAATGACCACCTTCACCCCCTTATGTCAGGGCAGAAGTTAGATACTGAAGAGACTTGTAAACAGAGGAAGCCAAAATAAACAAAGAAGAAGGAACCACTTTGGAAGTGACAGGTGCAACAGAAAACCCTGTAGTTAGCACAGGCTACATTGGAAGGGGCCTATAGACCTTGAGAAGAAGTATAAGCTGGAACAAGGAACTATCTGAAACTGAACTGACCCCACACTGCCCTCAACAGCTCCAGAGAAATTCTTAGATATATTTTACTATTATCATTTTTTTAATTTTTTAATTTTTAAGTTATTTATTACTCCTTTAATTTTCATTTTTAAAACCGACTATTACCTTGCAAAAAAAGACCCTATTTTTAAAGCAAATTTCATGCATTTTTTATAACTTTTGTGATTTTGTTTTGTTAATATTGTAGTTTTGAGAGTCTAACCTCTACTCTAGACTTTTAATCTTTGCTTTTTGGTATTTGTTATCAATTCTGTACCTTTAAGAATCCAATCTTCAGTACCCATTTTTACTTAGGAGTGTGATTACTGGCTTGATTGCTCTCTCCACTTTTGACTCTCCTTTTTCTCCCCCAGGTCACCTCTATCTCCTCCCTCCCCCTTCTCTTCTCTACCCAACTCTGTGAAGCTCTTTGAGTGTTCTGGGCTGTGGAGAACACTTAGGGAACTGATCACAGGCTAGATTGGTCTCTCTCCTCTCGATTCCCCCTCCTCTCCTCCTGGTCACCTCTATCTCCTCCTTCCTCCCTCTTCTCTTCTTTATGGAACTCCGTGAACCTCTGAGTGCTCCAGACTGTGGAGAGCAAATAGGGAATTGATTAGTGGCTAGAGTGCTTTCTCCCCTTTTGACTCCCTCTCTTCTCCTCCTGATCACGTCTATCTCCCTCCTCCCTCTTCTCTTCTCCATGTAACTCTGTGAACCTCTCTGGGTGTCCCCCACTGTGGAGAATCTTTTCACCATTAACCTAGACGTTTTATCATCGGTGCTGTATGGATGGAGAAGTCTTGAGGCTACTGTAAGAATAAGACTGAAAGCCAGGGGAGGAGACTTAAATCCAAAACTTGAGAACACCAGAAAACTCCTGACTCCAGGGAACATTAATCGACAAGAGCTCATCCAAAATCCTCTGTACCTATACTGAAAACAAGCTCCACCCAAGAGCCAAAAAGTTTCAGAGCAAGACATACCAAGCTAATTCTCCAACAACACAGGAACATAATACTGAACACAAAAATACAGGTGGCCAAAAGTCGCACCAAACCCATAGACACCTTAAAACTCACTACTGGACACTTCATTGCACTCCATAGAGAAGAGATCCAGCTCCACCCACCAGAACACTGACACAGCTTCCCTAACCAGGAAACCTTGACAAGCCATTCGTCCAACCCCACCCACAGGGAGGAACCTCCACAATAAAGAGGAACCACAAACTTCCAGCATACAAAAAGACTATCTCAAACACAGCAACCTAAATAAGATGAAAAGGCAGAGAAATATTCAGCAGGTAAAGGAATATAATAAAAGCTCACCAAACCAAACAAAAGAGGAGGAGATAGGGAGTCTACCTGAAAAAAGAATTCAGAATAATGATAGTAAAAATGATCCAAAATCTTGAAAACAAAATGGAGTTACAGATAAATAGTCTGGAGACAAGGATTGAGAAGATGCAAGAAAAGTTTAACAAGGACCCAGAATAAATAAAAAGAGTCAATCAATAATAATGCAATAACTGAGATCAAAACCACTCTGGAAGGAACCAACAGTAGAATAACTGAGGCAGAAGATAGGATAAGTGAGGTAGAAGATAGAATGGTGGAAATAAATGAAGCAGAGAGGAAAAAAGAAAAAAGAATTAAAAGAAATTAGGACTACCTCAGAGACCTCTGGGACAATGTTAAATGCCCCAACATTTGAATCATAGGAGTCCCAGAAGAAGAAGACAAAAAGAGAGGCCATAAGAAAATACTTGAGGGGATTAATAATTGAAAACTTCCCTAGAATTGGGAGGGAAATAGCCACCCAAGTCCAAGAAACCCACAGAGTCCCAAACAGGATATACTCAAGGTGAAACACTCCAAGACACATATTAATCAAATTAACGAAGAACAAACACAAAGAACCAATATTAAAAGCAGCAAGGGGAAAATGCAAATAACTCATAAGAGGATCTCCATAAGGATAACCGCTGATCTTTCAATAGAAACCCTTCAGGCCAGAAGGGAATAGCAGGACATACTTAAAGTGATGAAAGAAAAAAACCTAAAACCCAGATTACTATACCCAGTAAGGATCTCATTCAAATATGAAGGAGAAATCAAAAGCTTTACAGACAAGCAAAAGCTCAGAGAATTCAGCACCACCAAATCAGCTCTTCAACAAATGCTAAAGGAACTTCTCTATTCAAGAAACACAGAAAAGGTTTATAAACTCGAACCAAAAACAACAAATTAAATGGCAATGGGTTCCTACTTATCAATAATTACCTTAAATGTAAATGGGTTGAATGCCCCAACCGAAAGACAAAGACTGGCTGAATGGATACAAAAACAAGACCCCTATATATGTTGTCTACAAGAGACCCACCTCAAACCTAGGGACACATACAAACTGAAAGTGAAGGGCTGGAAAAAGATATTTCACACAAGCAGAGACCAAAAGAAAGCAGGAGTAGCAATACTCATATCAGATAAAATAGACTTTGAAATAAAGGCCGTGAAAAGAGACAAAGAGAGACACTACATAATGATCAAAGGATCAAGCCAAGAAGAAGATATAACAATTATAAATATATATGCACCCAACATAGGAGCACTGCAATATGTAAGGCAAATGCTGACAGGTATGAAAGGGGAAATTAACAGTAACACAAGACTTTAATACCCCACTCACACCTATGGGTAGATCAACTAAACAGAAAATTAGCAAGGAAACACAAACTTTGAATGATACAACAGACCAGTTAGACCTAATTGATATCTATAGGACATTTCACCCTAAAACAATTAATTTCACCTTTTTCTCAAGTGCACATGGAACCTTCTCCAGGATAGATCACATCCGGGGCCATAAATCTAGCCTTGGTAAATTCAAAAAAATTGAAGTCATCTCAAGAGTCTTTTCTGGTCACAATGCGGTAAGATTAGATGTCAACTACAGGGAAAAAACACTTAAAAATACAAACATATGGCGGCTAAACAACACAATTCTGAATAACCAACAAATCACAGATGAAATAAAAATATGCATAGAAACAAATGAAAATGAAAACACAACAACCCAAAACCTATGGGAGTCAGTAAAAACAATGCTAAGGGGAAGGTTCATAGCAATACAAGCTTACCTCAAGAAATACAAGAGAAATCAAATAAATAACCTAAGTCTACACCTAAAGCAACTAGGAAAAGAAGAAATGAAGCACCCCAGGGTTAGTAGAGGGAAAGAAATCATAAAAATTAGGGCAGAAATAAATGTGAAAGAAACAAAGGACACCATAGCCAAAATCAACAAAGCTAAAAGCTGGTTCTTTGAGAAGATAAATAGACAAACCATTAGCCATAAAAAAAAAGGAGAAGAATCAAATTAACAAATTTAGAAATGAAAATGAAGAAATCACAACAGACAACACAGAAATACAAAAGATCATAAGAGGCTACTATCAGCAACTATAAGTCAATAAAATAGACAAATTCTTAGAAAAGTATAACTTTCCAAAACTGAACCAGGAAGAAATAGAAAATCTTAAAAGACCCATCACAAACACAGGAATCGAAACTGTAATCAGAAATCTTTCAAAAACAAAAGCCCAGGACCAGATGACTTCACAGCTGAATTCTACCAAAAATTAAGAGAAAAGCTAACACCTATCCTACTCAAACTCTTCCAGAAAATTGCAGAGGAAGGTAAACTTCCAAACTCATTCTATGAGGCCACCATCACCCTAATACCAAAGCCAGACAAACATGCCACAAAAAAAAGAAAACTACAAGCCAATATCACTGATGAACATAGATGCAAAAATCCTTAACAAAATTCTAGCAAATGGAATCCAGCAACATATTAAAAAGATCATATACCATGACCAAGTGGGCTATATCCCAGGGATGCAAGGATTCTTCAATATTTGCAAATCAATCAATGTAATATACCACATTAACAAATTGAAAGACAAAAACCATATGATAATCTCAATAGATGTAGAGAAAGCCTTTGACAAAATTCAAAATCCATTTATGATTTAAAAAAAAACCCTCCAGAAAGCAGGCAAAGAAAGAACATAACTCAACATAATAGAAGTCATCTGTGATAAACCCACAACAAACACTATCCTCAATGGTGAAAACTTGAAAGCATTTCCTCTAAACTCAGGAACAAGACAAGGATGCCCAGTCTCACCATTACTATTCAACATAGTTTTGGAAGTTTTAGCCACAGCAATCAAAGAAGAAAAAGAAATAAAAGGAGTCCAGATTGGAAAAGAAGAGGTAAAACTCTCACTGTTTGCAGATGACATGATCCTCTACATAGAAAACCCTAAAGACTCCACCAGAAAATTACTAGAGCTAATCAATGAATATAGTAGGATATAAAATGAACACACAGAAATCCCTTGCATTCCTATACACTAACAATGAGAAAACAAAGAGAAATTAAGGAAACAATTCCATTCACCATTGCAATGAAAAGAATAAAATACTTAGAAATAAACCTACCTAAAGAAACAAAAGACCTATATATAGGACTTCCCTGGTGGCTCAGACAGTAAAGCGTCTGCCTACAGTGTGGGAGACCCAGGTTCAATCTCTGGGTCGGGAAAATCTCCTGCAGAAGGAAATGGCAATCCAATCCAGTATTCTTGTCTGGAGAATTCCATGGATGGAGGAGCCTGGTAGGCTACAGTCCATGAGGTCACAAAGAGTCAGACACAACTGAGCAACTTCACTCATTCACTCACTCATATATAGAAAACTATAAAACACTGGTGAAAGAAATCAAAGATGACACAAATAGATGGAGAAATATACCATGTTCATGGACTGGAAGAATCAATATAGTGAGAATGAGTATACTACCCAAAGTAATCTATAGATTCAGTGCAATCCCTATCAGGCTACCATCGGTATTTTTCAAAGAACTAGAACAAATAATTTCACAATTTGTATGGAAACAAAAAAAAACTCAAATAGTCAAAACAATCTTGATAAAAAATAATGGAACTGGAGGAATCAACTTGCCTGACTTCAGGCTATACTACAAAGCCACAGTCATCAAGACAGTATGGTACTGGCACAAAAACAGAAATATAGATCAATGGAATAAAATAGAAAGCCCAGAGATAAATCCATGCACCTACAGACACCTTATCTTTGACAAAGGAGGCAAGAATATTTTTTAAAATGGTGAAAAGACAATCTCTTTAACAAGTGGTGCTGGGAAAGCTGGTCAACCACTTGTAAAAGAATGAAACGAGAACACTTTCTAACACCATACACAAAAATAAACTCAAAATGGATTAAAGATCTAAATGTAAGACCAGAAACTATAAAACTCCTAGAGGAGAACAAAGGCAAAACATTCTCTGACATAAATCACAGCAGGATCCTCTATGACCCACCTCCCAGATTAATGGAAATCAAAGCAAAAATAAATGGCACATAATTAAACTTAAAAGATTTTGCACAACGAAGGAAACTATAACCAAGGTAAAAAGGCAGCCTTCAGAATGGGAGAAAATAATAGCAAATGAAGCAGCTGACAAAGAAATAATCTAAAAAATATACAAGCAACTCCTGCAGCTCAATTCCAGAAAAATAAGCGACTCAATCAAAAAGTGGGCCAAAGAACTAAACAGACATTTCTCCAATGAAGACATACAGATGGCTAAAAACACATGAAAAGATGCTCAACATCACTCATTATCAGAGAAATGCAAATTAAAACCACAATGAGGTATCATCTCATGCCAGTCAGAATGGCTGCTATCAAAAAGTCTACAAACAATAAATGCTGGAGAAGGTGCAGAGAAAAGGGAACCCTCTTACACTGTTGGTGGGAATGCAAACTATTTCAGCCACTATGGAGAACAGTGTGGAGATTCCTTAAAAAACTGGAAATAGAACTGCCATACAACCCAGCAATCCCACTGCTGGGCATACACACCAAGGAAACCAGAATTGAAAGAGACACATGTACCCCAATGTTCATCACAGCACTGTTTACAATAGCCAGGACATGGAAGCAACCTAGATGTCCATCTGAAGACGAATGGATAAGAAAGCTGTGGTATATTTACACAGTAATAACTCAGCTATTAAAAAGAATGAATTTGAGTCAGTTCTAATGAGGTAGATGAAACTAGAGCCTATCATACAGAGTGAAGTAAGCCAGAAAGAAAAACACCAATACAGTATACTAACACTTCCCTGGTGGCTCAGAGGTTAAAGCGTCTGCCTCCAATACGGGAGACCCGGGTTCGATCCCTGGGTCGGGAAGATCCCCTGGAGAAGGAAACGGTAACCCACTCCAGTATTCTTGCCTCGAGAATCCCATGGATGGAGAAGCCTGGTAGGCTACAGTCCACAGGGTCACAAAGAGTCGGACACGACTGAGCGACGGAACGGAACGCATATATATGGAATTTAGAAAGATGGTAATGATAACTCTATATGCGAGACAGCAAAAGAGACACAGATGTACAGAACAGTCTTTTGGACTCTGTGGGAGAAGGCAAGGGTGCGATGATTGGAGAGAATACCATTTAAACATGCTCATTATCATATGTGAAACAGATTGCCAGTCCAGGTTCAATGCACGAGACAGGGTGCTCAGGACTGGTGCACTGGGATGACCCTGCTGGATGGGATGGGGAGGGAGGGTCAGGATGGGGAACACACGTACACCCTTGGCTGATTCATGTGACTGTATGGCAAAAACCACCACAATATTGTAATTAGCCTCCAATTAAAAATTTTTTTAAAAGAAAGGAAAAAAAAGAATACTGGAGTGGGTTACCATGCCCTCCTCCAGGGGATCTTCCCAACCCAGGGATCAAACCCACATCTCCTAAGTCTCCTGCATTGGCAGGCAGTTTCTTTATCACTAGCGCCACCTGGGAATCCCAGGCATATTATAACTCTTGGCAAAAAGGGATCAGTCTAGAATCTGCTCTTGCTAATCTTTAGTATGAAAAAGTAGCCTTTGAGTTACCTGAGGGCGTACCTCCCAGTCCCACACTCTCACTGAACACAGAAGTCTCCCCCAGACTTTAACAGTATCACAACACAGCTGCTTCTAAAACCGCTTCTCCTCAGAAACACACAGCAACACAAACTCACGTCCAGCTGACATTTGGACACAGGATGAACACTGACCTCTTGTTCCAGTCCATTCATCAGGCTCTTATTCTGAGCTGCTGTTTTTTCTGAGCATGTGATTCAATTCACATTAAACCCGTCTGTGTCATGGGGGGATATGGTGATACATTTCTACTAGACAAACAGAAAAAGCATAATACTCTACTATCCTTAATAGGTTTGGCCCCAAAACTGGAAAATGGTATATTTTGCAAATGTAGTCACACTAAAACCGAAAACCGTTATTTTTCAACCCAGACCTGATGAGGTACATTTACACTTCAAACCTGTGGTGAAAACCCCAGCAGAACCATTTGATGTTTATATGAAAATGGACTTCAAAGACTATACTGTGTTCCTGTCCATTCTACGGGCACAGCTTTCCAGCAGAACGTGATTATATCTCTGATTACCTACGTCTGTTGTCACGGCAGTTTCACCTAAAGCTTTTGTAGAATTTAATAATTGCCTTTTGTTGATCAGGATAATAGTGCAGAGGGTTCACAGCACACGTGAAACAACCGGGCATAATACCCGCAAGTAAGTGGCCAGGGTAATCGAAAAACAGATGAAATACACTGGACTTTTGTGATGAAATAAACTCTGAATAGAAGAATAAAATATCATCAATGGCTGGATGTGTATTGTTACTTTGAAGCTTTTCCCAGCTACCACCACCATCAAATCAGAATGAGTGGAAGCTAAAACCCACTACTTTAAATAATTATTGGATGATTTTTTCTCATTATTTGTCATTCAGACTGTTCTGAACACCACCCCACTTAGTGTTATAATTAGTTATCTGATAAACCTTTTGCAAAATAAATGGCTCTGCTTTTGTAATAACAGAGGTATAACAATGGGGTAGGTAAGGCAGGGGAAACAATATGGTCTCCACTCCATGTGCCAGGAAATGAAGCTGTGTTTCAATACTGATCATGGACTCAGTAAATCACGTTTCTCAAATTTGCTTGGAAATTATGAAATTCATTATATATACATGCATAGAACATTATCCCCAGAAATGTTTACTACCATTTTAGATTTAGATTCCCATTAAGGATTACATTATAAATATTAATATCACAAAAGCTAATTGAGATAAGCACATACACAAGGAAATAAACATACCTCCTCGTGGCCATAATGAATTGATTGATTCTTGAGAAAACTACTTCTGAAGGAGGGATAGGGAAGAAAATTAAGTCATCAGTTACCAATGTTACTGCATAAAATAATAACACTAGGAGAGGCTCTATAAACTCTATTTTACCAACTCATTCAACCTAAACCCCAGAGAGATTAAGCAATTTTCTTAAGATCACACAGCTAGTGAGGAGCAGAAATTTGTTTCCTAACAGTTAGGGACAGTTGTTGTTGTTCAGTTGCTAAGTCGTGTCCAACTCTTAGTGAGCCCATGGACTGAAGTACACTAGGCTTCCCTGTCCTTCACTGTCTCCCAGAGATTGCTCAAAATGAGGGATAACTTGAACTTTTAGCAAGTTGGTGTTAAAGAACTCTGAACGCTTCAAGGATAGAGATCACAAAGACATACAAGACAAACTCAAATTTATCAGTTCTTCATTCCCCAAGTTGAGTGCTTCACATCCTTTTCAGATCTTGAATCCCCATTCATCCTATCTTCCCCTATTTTGATCATGCCATTTGATGACATAAGAGATAATGGGTTACTTCTTAACTTCTTAACTTTCAAAGGCTCCTTCCAGTTGGCCTTGACATGGTCCCTCTCACTTATCACCACTACTCCAGTGAAATCATATTTTGAAATGAGCACCTCTGTTATTCCAATACCACCTGCACAGAAAACTTGGCCCTCTGCTCTCTGCCTTTCTCAAAGACAGATTGCCAAGGCATGCTCTTACCCTGTCCATCTCCCCTGTCCCTTCCACAGAGGATGGCATTAGTTCTCCACAGCACTCTCCCCACTGAAACCACTCACCCCATGTGTCTCAACAAAGAATTCCAGGTTGTCATACTGGTAGAAGTCAATTTGTCATTCCTTGTCGGGTTCTCTGGCTTTTGATGTCCATCCAACTCAAGTTTCCTACACCCAATTCAGTTTCTCTAAATACCTGAACCCATGAAACTCTCTCCATCCTCTGAATTTTTATTCTGTACAACTCTTATTTTACACTTAATTACTGCCTATCTTTTTGCTCATAACGTTCATGAAAACAAGAATCACTTAATTTTGTTTTTCAGTAATTACAATGTTATATGCACATGATAACAACAATAAAATCTACACCATCAGCAGTATGTGATGCATGATGTATGTGCATTTGTGTACTCTGAATATTAAAATAACTGTCTAGACTGGTTAATACTGAGGTAGAATGCCAGTTAGAAAAAAAGTTAATGTTTATCTGCTATTAGAAATAAAGGAAGATTATCTTCTATTAATTATAGATGCATGATAGCCATGCACTTTATTTTCTTTATCCTTAGGGACCATATGATTAGTATGGTTTTCAAGTACAAAATTTGGGTGGAGATAGAGTAACTTTCTGGACACCACTATAATTTTATTAACAGTTCTCAAGTCCCTATTTCTACCTCATAAAAGAACACACACTGGCCAATTCAAAATAACCCAAACTCTTCCCACCAAATCTTGGCCTCTAAAATTTTTGCCACTCCCACCCAGCCCCTGGCTCCTGCTCCCTCTTTTCTCCTTGCTAGGTAGTGGAGTGGCTTCCATGACATCAGCAAATAAGGGCTTGAGGGAAGGATGTCCAGTTCCATGCCAACCAGTTTTATTGAACCTCCACTGATTGTCTTAATTAGATTTGGGCCACATCATCTTTGTTTGGTGCCTCTTTGTTAGTGTCCTACATCCTGACATGAACCTTCAGGCACCAGTCCACACAGCCTCCATCCAACTCCTTCCAACGACACAGTTCCCACTAGTGGCTGAGTATCAGTCCTCTCAGCCACTACCACGGCAGTCCTGGGGCAGAAGAAGAGAGCTGATCACTCAGCTACTTTCCACACACAATAGTATTTGAGGGACTGGAATTTGAGGTCCTCTGGCCCATTTGTCTATACAGGAATCCAGCTATTACTACTCTTTTCTCTCTTATTTTCCATTCTCTTGTCTTTTTGTTTCCTTTATCAGAAGACGTGTCAACTTCATCATCCAAGCTGCCTAGAGAAATTCTTATATCTGTATAATATTTTTAACTGATAAGAATTCTTTCTTATCCTCTGAATCTTCCTTTTTTCCCAAAGCACATGAATTTTACTTTTTTATTTTATTCTGGAGTGTAGTTGATTAACAATATTATGTTAGTTTCAGGTATACAGCAAAGTGATATATATATACACATGTACTATTCTTTTTCAAATTCTTTTCCTACTTAGGTTATTACAGAGTATTGAGCATAATTCCTTGTGCTATATAGTAGGTTCCTGTTGGTTATCTGTTTTAAATATAGCAGTGTGTACATGGCAATCTTAAACTCCCAATTTTTCCCTTCCCCTACCCTTCCCACTCGGTAACCATAAGTTCATTCTCTAAGCTGGTGAGTCTTTTTCCATTTGGCAAATAAGTTCATTTGTATTATGTTTTTGCGAATCTTCCTTTTTTTAAATAGCACTTTGTTCTTGTTTCAGTGATAAAATATCATCTTTCTGAGAATATTAATTATAATTTGTCTTTTAGTTTTCTTCTGTTCCCTACACTATCTCTTTCTCCTCAGTTTCCTTTTTCTTTTTTATGTTTGGTCAGTGTCAAACATGTTAGAGGCATTCTTCAAATAACGCTGATTCTTGGATGTCCATATTTAAGAGACAGATACAGCACTTTAAAGCTAAATTAAAAGCCCATGTCTGGAGAGAAGCCTCACTGAAATTTCTGGATATTCCACAGGAGGTCCTCAATATATTATGGATATCCCTTCTGCCTTTGTCCTTGTAGTTTGTGCCCTTTTATTCATTAATGTCATGAATGTAGGAGAAAAATTGTCAGCAGTATAGTATGCAGGTAAATTTAGGTGTTCAGTCAATCAGATTTTCCCTGGCTTGTGTTAATATAAAACTAAATGGAGACTAGGCTTAACGATTGCCAAGCAGACAAAATCAACAAAGCTATATTCTTTTGCTAAACAAAACTTAATCTAGCTAATGTCATGAATATATGTAAAACTTATTTTGTGTTAATGCCTCTGATGATCATAAACAAAACTTAAGTCATCTTCCTAAAATTTTATAATTACTTTTAACTGATTTTCTGCCATCTGGAAATCCACAGTATAGTAACCAATCATTGTAAAGGTTAAACATCCTCTTCATTTTCACTTTATAAGCCATCCTGTAACACCATGCCTCAGAGCTTCATAACAGTTTCAGGTTTGAAGTGTCTCGGTTCACAGTTTCTTTCTCACTCAATATTAATATCAAGTCTCTGAATTTTCCTTTGACACTGGCAATATCCTGGGTAGTCAAGTCACATTCCCCATGACTGAGGTTTCCTCTTGTTCCTCCACCCTCCAAGCTGTGGAATCAGAGTTCTCGTCCTTTGATATCTAACATCTATTCACAATACAACCCCTTCCATTCATAAGAGCTTAAAAAAAAAAAACTTTTCCCCACTCACTGAAGAAATTCATCTCTTTTGAGCCCAATAGCATTTGCTCAATTTGAAAATTAAATTTTCAGAATTCTAAAGACCTTTTCTCTCTCAAGGACCTGACTCTTGTAAAGCAATAGTACTTTGCCTTTCCATCTATTATTTCTGCTGTGGGCATTTAAATGCTTTTTTGGAACTCAGACAGAACTAGAAAATACTATTTAGTTTTGGGTTGAATCCACCCTCCATCTAGGACAACAAATGCTACTTTAATGGCAGGTGGAAAGTCTCTTTGTCCATGAAAACAAGCAAAAAAGGAAAACCAGAGTTAAAATTGTCAAATTGTATTCCATTAAAAATAAATGTAATTGAAAGGTTGTAAATCAATCTTATATAAAACTAGAAGGAAGACTAAAAGACAAAATTAGTAAAATCATCTATATCTACAACAAGCAGTCAAGGTATACATACAAAACAAAAAGATATAAAATATTATGTCAAAACAGTAAACATGGGGATAAGAGTAAAAACACAGAGGTATAAAAATGAAGGTAAACTTAAGAGATAAGCAGCTTAAAATAATCAAGTATGTAGATTGCTATATATAAACCTCATGGTAACTACCAACCAGAAATCTATAATAGATACACACACTCAATAAAAGACCAAAAAAAAAATCCAAACACAGCACTAAAGATAGTCATCAAATCACAGGGGAAGAGAGCAAAAGAAAAATGAAAGAATAAAAAGGGTCTACAAAAATAACCAGAAAACAATTAATAAAATGGCAATAAGGATATACCTATCAATAACTATTTTAAATGTAAATGGACTAAATGTGCCAATCAAAAGACATACAGTGCCTGAATGGAAACAGAAAAACAAGATCAATATACATGCTGCCTACAACAAAGTCACTTCAGATCTGAAGACACACAGGGAGACTCAAAGCAAGAGGATGGAAAAAAAGATCCCATGCAAATGGAAATGAAGACAGCTGGGGTAGCAATACTATATCAGACAAAATAGACTTTAAGACAAAAACTGTAACAAAGGGCATTATAGAATGATTAAGGGATAAATCCAAGAAAAAGATATAACAACAGTAATTATATATGCATGCAACAGAGGAGCACCTAAATACATAAAGCACCTTCTCTCTGGTGATTTCTTCCCACAAAGAAGCACTTGAGTTGGAATTCTCAGGGTCACACAATGAAATGTTAAGATACTAAGACTTTACAAACACACTTTTATACCAACTGAACAACAATGGAAATGGTTGATTTTTCACCAATGGTAGCATTTAGTTCCATGATGGGGAAGATCCAGCCTAGTGCAAGTTCAGCTCAATAGAATAAGTGCATGATGAAAAACAGCACTGGGTAAAACTGAAGATGCGAAAATTTCCTATTTATCCTCAAAAAATGAAACTCTGTGATGAAATCTTCATCTAAAAGAAGAGTTCCATGAAGAACAGCTTTTATGGTCCAAACTAAATGTCTGTATTTTACAAGGCTGCCTCTAGGATGTGCAGGGCCCTGGCCAAATATTTCTTGTGGGCCTCTGTGTATAAAAATAATTTGATTTTAAAATGTATAACTAAACTCATGGGACCATGTGAAGCACAGTAATTTATCAATGGACATTTAGAATAATGGGTTGAGAAAGGTACTTATGTATTTAGTATCCATTTAGTACATGAAGATATTAATAATTCAAAATGTCCAGGCACCATCTCTTCCTGTTCAGGTTCAGGAATCACCTGTGTTCTTTATTGTCTAATGCATATTTGCTGGCTAATTTTACATCTCCCACTGAAAAAAAACACTGTAACAGTGTTATTTCTACTCATAATAACATAGCTTTTCAGAATATGTTTACATTGAAACAATACAGGTCTTCTTGATTCTATAGATCCCTAATAAAACTAACTAATAATGGTCACGTCATTAGAGTATGTAGGCACCACCTGGGTGCCAGGTTCAGGGAACAGACAGGTTATAGGATGCTTGCCACTACCCCAGCCACCCTTGTCCTCAGGAGATGTAGCTAGAAAACAGCACTACAATCAGAACACAGGTGAGGACCGACATATGGGTCCATGCATGTCTAAGAATTGGCAGCGGGCTATGAGTAGTCCTGAGTCTTGAACTCCTTCCGTGCCCACTGGTTACTATATTTTGAAATACCATACCAGCCAGAGGAAGAAGGAAATTAATTTCCACAGGCCAAGCCTCCTTCCTGGAAAAAGCCCAACCACAGGACCTGGAGATGCCACTATAGATGCAATTTCCAGAGTCCTCTGGACATCACCTCATATGTGGATGGTGTAGGGGGAGGAAGTAGAGCATTTAAGAATGTCCTGAAGGAAGAAATGGGACAGGGCCCATTTGAGGGTCCCCTGGAGAAGGACTTTGAAAATTTCCAGGAAGACACACCAAAACAGCAAGCCTTCTGAGACCCAAGGCCTAGGGCAAGGACCCACCTGCCCATGTCTAAATACGGTATTGGTTATTATACTAGGAATTGTCACTTAGGGGAAAACTTAAGACTTTCTGATGGACATGAAGTTTTTCTCAAAGAGCTATGTTTTATTTTCATGATATCCCATCCAGGAACAATATCTCATCTACTAATATCTGGGTTCTTAAAAATGTGTTTTTTCCTATGAAAATCCGATCCTTTTTTAAAAATTTTAGCTGGAGTCAGTTATCCCATTAAGACTAAAATTGAAAAAAAATTCTACCGAGGTTACCTTGTAGCCAGAGGGATGAGTTGGAATCTTGGCCATTCCCTACAGGATATATAGCTTTGGGGAGTTCAATTCACTTCACTGAGTCTATTTCCTTATCTGTAAAATGGGGACTATTGCCTCCTTTAAAGACACATGAGGATTAAATAAAGGCCCACAAAGCACCTTACATAGCCCCTGCCATGGAAGGATTCAAAAACTGTCTGGTTCTGTTTTCTCTTCTTTTAGGGAAGAGGGATTTTTAATGAATAAAACAGTATAGAGCCAAAATTAGTATTCATGTCACATCCAGTTTTGTCCCTAGCATGTGTCCCCATTTGCTTTTCCATGCGTTGGTTCCTCACGATACTAATTAGGTCACATCAAATGCACTGTAATTGACCATGGCACTTGTGCAGATTCACATTTTCACACACAAAAACTGAAAATAAATTAATAACCAGCAATTTTGACAATTATGGTCAATTAAATTGTCAACATAACATTTGACATATATACTTTCTGCTTAAAAATAAAGAATTGTCTATTAAAATGCAGATTAGCAACTAACCACAAAGTTCTCATACTTTTCATATGAAAAGGGAAATAAAGATAAAAAGCATAAATGCCACTGCAATATCACCTAAACTTTTTGCCTCCTTTGCCCCCCAAAAAAAATTCCTATCAGTTCTCAGTAAAGAATCAAATATTTATTATGAATTTTAATTGAAATTATTTATAATATAGTTTCCTTTTAATAGAAATTAAATACAAGAAAATGCATACAAGACAGAGATTGAGAGGAAGATACTTGAAACAAATATGACAGTGAGGGATTTCTTAATTATATAATTTAATAATAAAAATTTCAATAGAAAAAAAAGACAAAGGACACAGAGAGATAATAACCATAAGCAAATACATAGCTTGCTTAAAAACATAGTAAACTAGTCTATTTAGTTGTCAAAGAATTATAGATTAAAACTAGAAGGTATCATTTCTGAACAATTCAGTTCAGTTCAGTTGCTCAGCCGTGTCTGACTCTTTGCGATCCCTAATTTAAATACTTTGAGGATGTTGAAATCGGCTGTCTCACAATTACTGCTACAAATATAAACTTGCAACTTGTTGTTGAAAGTGCAACTCTTTCATAAATTTATTAGTAATATTTATAACCACTTTAAAAGTGTATAACCTTTGATGTAGTGATTCCACTTCTGAGAACATACCCCAGTAAAAGTGGTGCTGGGAAAACTGGTCAGCCACTTGTAAAAGAATGAAACTTGAACACTTCCTAACACCATACACCAAAATAAACTCAAAATGGATTAGAGAGCTAAATGTAAGACCAGATTCTATAAAACTCCAAGAGGAGAACGTAGGCAAAACACTCTCTGCCATAAATCACAGCAGGATCCTCCAAAACCCACCTCCCAGAATATTGGAAATAAAAGCAAAAATAAACAAATGGGACCTAATTAAAATCAAAAACTTCTGCACAGCAAAGGAAACTATAAGCAAGGTGAAAAGACAACCTTCAGAATGGGAGACAATAATAGCAAATGAAGCAACTGATAAAGGATTAATCTCCAAAATATACAAGCAGCTCCTGCAGCTCAATTCCAGAAAAATAAATGACCCAATCAAAAAATGGGCCAAAGAACTAAACAGACATTTCTCCAAAGAAGACATAAAGATGGCTAACAAACACATGAAAAAATGCTCAACATCCCTCATCATCAGAGAAATGCAAATCAAAACCACAATGAGATACCATTTCACACCAGTCAGAATGGCTGCTATACAAAAGTCTACTTGCAATAAATGCTGGAGAGGGTGTAGAGAAAAGGGAACCCTCTTACACTGTTGGTGGGAATGCAAACTAGTACAGCCACTATGGAGAACACTGTGTGGAGATTCCTCAAAAAACTGGAAATAGAACTGCCACGTGATCCAGCAATCACACTCCTGGGCATACACACCAAGGAAACCAGAATTGAAAGAGACACATGTACTCCAGTGTTCATCGCAGCACTGTTTATAATAGCCAGGACATGGAAGCAACCTAGATGTCCATCTGCTGACGAATGGATAAGAAAGCTTTGGTACATATACACAATGGAATATTACTCAGCCATTAAAAAGAATGCATTTGAATCAGTTCTAATGAGGTGGATGAAACTAGAGCCTATTATACAGAGTGAAGTAAGCCAGAAAGAAAAACACCAATACAGTATACTAACGCATATATAAGGAATTTAGAAAGATGGAAATGATAACCCTGTATACGAGACAGCAAAAGAGACACAGAAGTATAGAACAGTCTTTGGGACTCTGTGGGAGAGGGTGAGGGTGGGATGATTTGGGAGAATGGCATTGAAACATGTATGTTGTCATATGTGAAACAAATCACCAATTCAGGGTCGACGCATGTTATAGGATGCTCGGGGCTGGTGTGCGGGGATGACCCAGAGGGAGGATAAAGGGAGGAGGGAGGTGGGAGGGGGGCTCAGGAAGGGGAACTCATGTACACCCAGGGCGGATTCATGTCAATGTATGGCAAAACCAACCAATATAATATTGTAAAATAATTCAGTCAGTTCAGTTCAGCGCTCAGTCGTGTCCGACTCTTTGCAACCCCATGAATCACAGCACGCCAGGCCTCCCTGTCCATCACCAACTCCCGGAGTTCACTCAAACTCATGTCCATCGAGTCGGAGATGCCATCCAGCCATCTCATTCTCTGTCGTCCCCATCTCCTCCCACCCACAATTCTTCCTAGCATCAGACTCTTTTCCAGTGAGTCAACTCGTCGCATGAGGTGGCCAAAGTATTGCAGTTTCAGCTTTAGCGTCAGTCCTTCCAATGAAAACCCAGGATTGATCTCCTTTAGAATGGACTGGTTGGATCTCCCTGCATTAGCCTCCAATTAAAAAAAATAATAAAAAATAAAAAATTTCCCAACACACACACACAAAAATATCCAAAATATAAAAAAGGCTATTTAATTACAATGAGATTCCTACTGCTTTTTAAATGGCATGAAGTTACAAAGAACCTAAATATTAAGCAGTAGGAGTATGTTTATATATAGTATAACACAGTCATTCTGTTGAATTACTAGCATTAATAACACCTTATAAAGAGTAGGAAAGTAATCTGGAAATATGGTTATCCAGAAATGTTTGATTGAAAAAGAAAAGCACAAAACTATATATTTGTTTTCATTTACATTAAACTCATAAAGTATATAATGAGATGGAGAAATGGAGTTGTCAGTGGAGAAATGACAATACATGAAGTAAAAAGAATAAGTTACAAGTTAATATGTACAGTGATCTTAATTTATATTATATTTCATATATGTATTATCTATTATTTGAGCTTTTACTTTCCAACTTCCTTCTGTGAATTTACATTATTTTTAAATAAAAAAAAACTATTTTAAAATAAAAATATAAGAAAGAATTAGAAGGAAATATTCCCCCAAATATCAGTATTTATTTTAGGGTAATGGGATTAGTTTTTTTTTAATATAAATCAATATATAGTGATGATGCTGAATCTCAACCACAGATACAGGCCTGTCTTAAGTCCAAAAATCTCTTGGGAGAAGCTGGGACCCCTACAACTCTGGGCTGCCCAAGAAAGTCTGGACTCACTGCACATCCTGTCCAATGCGTTGGCCTGTCTCCCATGCCCAAAGGAGGGAAAGCAAATGCCTCTTTCCATGGCCACCTCACAGATCCAAATGGAGAAATGCCTTTAAGAGCTTTCAAGCAAGCTAAAAAGTGTATTTAATATTAAGATAATTTTGAAAAATAATGACAATAAAATATGTTTCATTAAGTAAAAAACACAAAATAATCCAAGCAATAGGAAATCATCACATACACTAGCTATGACATTTGATTTAAACAGAGCCTCTTATAAATTGTAGGATTTACTGATGTTGAAAATAAACTCAGTTAATGAATCTCTACAATAACTACTAGTTGGTAATAAAAAATGAAATGAAAATGACAAGACAAGCAGATGCCTGTATGACCTTTTTCACTGATCTTCATTATATGCATCACAACAGTAGCAACAACGAAATTTTGCCATGAGTTAGCATCAGGTCTCTGAAATAGACCCCATACTCCTATCATAGATACTTTAAAAAGCACAAGTTTAGTATGACACCATGCATCTGAGACAGAATTCCCATTAGTACTACCATGAACAGAGGGCAAAATAACGTTACACAGAATATCTGGTGCAAGCGTGTGGAAAGTCTACCTGCATGGTTACCTACTGGGTGGCAGGCTCTTCAATTGCATTATTTCATTTCATCTTCCAAAACCCCTAACTCATTTAGTGTTTTTAGACGATACCCATTTTTTCACATAAGGAAAGTGAAGCTTAAATAGAGCAAATTAACCAGAACTCAGCTGATGAATATGGAGCCAGAATTTGAATTCAACCCAGGCTTTCCAGCTCCAGAGCACTCGCTGGCAGTTACAATGATATAATGCCTTGATTTTTAACTCCAGAATATCCTATAATGAAGATTCAGATAAAAAGATTATTGAAGTTTAGCCTCAGCACTCACTGGAAGATAGGCTAATAAAGATTAGAGTCCTTATTTGCTGGTATTTATGAATGCACATGTTTTAGCCATACTGGACTATACACTATCTCACAAAACTGTGTCTGCTTATAACAATTCCTGCAGCCGGAATCCCCTTTACCCTTTCCACCCACATCAGACTTAAACCCTGCTTATCGCTCAGTCATTCTCAAGTGTCCCCTTTTCATTAATCCCATCAACTGATGAATTTCTCTTTGATCCCGTAGTATTTTGTTTGTATTTTGCCTTGTATTTTAGTTATGTTTCCTTATTTACTCTATTTTTTATATTATTATAGTGGAGCTACACCTTCTTCATCTTAGTATTAAATAAATAACCTCAGAGCACCTGACACTCCTTCATTGACAAGTGGGATCCATGTTCCCACTGAACAAATCTTAAAGGCAAGTACAACAGGATAAAATGCTTCCAAGTAAATTAACTGTATCCCAAAGCAAAACTCAAGTATATTTGTTGGAATACAGAGTGTTTAGCACTCTTAACAAGGTAAAATTCAGTGTTTGATACTCAGTCAAAAATTGCCAGATATTCAAATGAAGAGAAAAATTAATTAACTGAAACCAACCCAAACTGGCACAAATACTGAAATGATCAAACAACAACATTAAAATCAGCTCTTAAAACTCTATCACACATAGGGCCACATTCATGACCATGAGACCTGTGCAGTCACACAGAACCAACCTCTTACTAGAAAGACCCCTTTGGTTTAATGCTCTGCTATTACCATCATGACATTTTCAATAATTTTTAACGGGGGACTCAAACATTTTCATTTTTCACTAGGACTCACAAATGACATAGCTTATCCTGATTCTGTATGTTCAAAAAGATTTACAGAAATGGAAAATATTTTCAAAGACCCGAATTGAGCCTTTAGAAATGAAAAATATAATGTTTGAGATAAAAAATATATTGAATAGGAATCATGATAAGCTAGACCCTGTAGCAAAAAAGATTGAAGACATAGTAATAAAAATAATCCAGAGAAAGAAAAGTGAAGTAGCTCAGTTGTGTCCAACTCTTTGTGACCCCATGGACTGTAGCCTACCAGGTTCCTCAATCAATCGAATTTTCCAAGCAAGAGTACTGGAGTGGGTTGCGATTTCCTTCTCCAGAGAATCTTCCTGACCCAGCAAACAAACCAAGGTCTCCCACATTGCAGGCAGACACTTTACTGTCTGAGCTCTAAGGTTTCCTTGTGGCTCAGATGGTAAATAATCTGCCCTCAATGCGAGAGACCTGGGTTCGATTCCGCTGGAGAAGAGAAAGGCTACCTTCTCTAGTATTCTGGCCTGGAGAATTCCATGGACTGTATAGTCCATGGGGTCACAAAGAATCGGACATGACTGAGCAACTTTCACTTTTCCTCTTTCCCTTTAAAACTAATCCAAAATGAAACACAAATAGAAAAGGAAACTGTAACAATAAACAATATATAGGTTAGCTGCAGAAAAGTCACAATAAATGTAATGTATGTGTAATTTAAGACTTCAACGTGGAAGACATAAAAAATATTTAAGGAACTAGTAGCAAAAATTTTTCAAAATTTGATGAAAACAACAAGAACACATATTCAAAAAGGTATATTGTGTATATATATATATATATATATATATATACATACACATATATTTATATGAAACACATTGCCGTACACTTGAAACTAACACAACATTGTAAATCAACTATCAGTCAGTTCAGTTCAGTCGCTCAGTTGTGTCCGACTCTTTGCGACCCCATGAATCACAGCACGCCAGGCCTCCCTGTCCATCACCAACTCCCGGAGTTCACTCAAACTCATATCCATCGAGTCGGTGATGCCATCCAGCCATCTCATTCTGTGTCGTCCCCATCTCCTCCCACCCCCAATCCCTCCCAGTATCAGACTCTTTTCCAGTGAGTCAACTCGTCGCATGAGGTGGCCAAAGTATTGCAGTTTCAGCTTTAGCATCAGTCCTTCCAATGAACACCCAGGATTGATCTCCTCTAGAATGGACTGGCTGGATCTCCTTGCAGTCCAAGAGACTCTCAAGAGTCTTCTCCAGCACCACAGTTCAAATGCATCAATTCTTCGGCGATCAGCTATACTTCAACATAAATAAATAGATAAATAAAACCAAGTTACAAAATCTTAAAAAGAAAAACATCACCACCACCACATAGGGCAAAAGGTAGATTTGACTTGGAGGGTATTACGCTTAGTGTAATAAGTCAGACAAAAAAGACAAACATTAATACTATATGTCTTCACTTATATGTGAAATCTAAACATAAAATGAATAAATATATCAAAATAGAAACAGACTCACAGATACAGAGAACAAACTGATGGTTTCCACTGGGGAAAGCAGTAGGGAGAGGGGCAAGATAGAGGTTGAGAATTAAGAGGTACAAACTACTAGGTACAAAATATGTAAGATAAAGGATACAGCACAAAGACTATAACCAATATTTTATAACTTTATATGGAGTATAATCTATAAATATATTGAATCACTATGTTGTCCACCTAAACAAATATTGTAAGTCAATTAAACTTAATTTTTTTTAAAGATTCAAATCTAACCATATATAATTACATTATATGAAATCTAAACACCAATTAAAAGCAGAGATTGTCAAATTACATAAAAAAATAAGCCAAACTATATGCTACCTACAAGAAACAAACTTAAAATATAAAGACACAAATAGGTTAAAATTCCAAGCATGGAAAATGATATATAATGGTAACTGCAATCTAAACAAAGCTAATATAGCTATTTTAATATTAGACAAAGTAAATTTAAGGTCAAAGAATCTTACCAAAGATAAAGAGAGTCATTTCATAATTATAAAATGGTCAATTGATCACAAATATATTAAAAATTCTATATATTTATACACCTAATCTTCAAAGTACATGAGGAAAAGCTGATAAAACTGTACAGAGAAATAGACAAACCCACAATGACTGTCAGAGATTTCAAAACCTTTCTTTCTATAATTGATACAACACGTAGACAGAAAAATCAGTAAGGCTATAGAAGATTTAAACAATACTAACAAACAACTTGACCTATTTGACATTCACAAAACACACTCCACCCAACAATAGCAGAATACACTTTCTTTCCAAGTGCACTCAGAACTTTAACCAGGATAAATCATATTCAGGGCCATCATACAAGTATTAGAAATATAACAGGATTCAAATCAAGTAAAGTATGCTCTCAAACAACAATGGGATTAAATTATAAATCAAATGCAGGAAAATGTCTTAAAAATCCCCAAACGTTTGGAAACTAAATAATACACTAAAGAACCTATGGGTCAAAGAAATCAAAAGTGAAATTTTTTAATATTTTAAACTAAACATAAATGAAAACACATTTCTAAATTTGTGGATGCTGCTAATATAGTACTTAGGTGAAATCTTAAAGCAATAATTAGAGAAGAAGAAAAGTCTCATAAGACAGGTTTCTTAAGAAAGAAGGAGAAGAAAAAGAGGAGCAAATTAAACCCAAACTAAGTGGCAAGAAAATAATAAAAATTGGAGCAGAAAACAAAAGCATATAAAACAAATAAAAACAATAATAGAAATAAATGAAGCCAAAGATATTTATTTGAGACTTTTTTTAATTGATAAACCTCTAGCCAGATTGATCAGTAAGACAGTAATGAGAGAGGTGAAATCACTACTAATTCTATGGATACTCCAAGGATAATATGGGAATATTATGAGCAACTTTATGCCAATAATTCAACAACATGAATGAAATGTACATATTCCTTGAACAACACAAATAACAAAAGCTTGCTCAAAAAAAAAATAGATAAGACATTAGTGGGACTGGAGAATCAAGGACCTCCAAAATTCTCTCCACTGTAAATGCAACAAGAACACACAAAAATCAGTATTTCAGAACTCTGGCAATTAAACAATCTGCAGAGCACTTATTCAAGACAAATAATAGAATATCAGTAAGGACAGTGAGTTTTGTGGCATTTTAACTTTCTGTATTTCCCTCTACCTCTCTCCAGGTCTGCAGTAGCCTTGAAAACTAACTGCACACAATCACACCTGAAGTCAGTGGAGGGGGATGGAAGAGGTCTGGAGCTCCTCCAAAGTCTCATTCTCAGAGAAGTATTTTACCTTTCTGGTGGTTCACTGGAAGACCCACCTCACAATGGGTCTTGACTTCATATGTCCCGAGTCAGAACTCTCCTATTGTAGTCAGCATTCTCACCAGGGATGTTTGCTGAGAAAAAGTTAGCAGCAATAGTTTGACATCATGGCTGCCTGATGAAGTTAGATTACAGCTGAGCAAACAATATGCTAATCAAAACACTTAAAAGGGAAAGCTAGGGAATGACATGTCCATAGGGGATGTTATGAACTGAATTGTGCCCCTCCTCCCAATTCATATGTTGAAGTCCTAACCACCTATATCTTAGAATGTAACTCTATTTGAAGACAGGACCTTTAAAGAGATAATTAAGGTTAAATGAGGTCATAAGCATCAGACCCTAATCCAATATGACTGGTGTCCTTATAATAAAAAGATGTGCACACACAGACCAAAAGGTCATAAGAGGACATAATGAGAAGGCAGCCATCTGCAAGTCAAGGAGAGATGCTCTAGAAGAAATCAAATAGAAGAAATCAAACGTTCCAACACACCGTGGTCTTGGATTTCTAGCCTCTATAACTATGAGAAATAAATTTCTGTTGTTTAAGCAACCCAGTTTATGGTATTTTGGTAAGGCAACCCTACCAAACTAATACAGGAGGATTTAGGAACGCCATGCACATGCATAAGGCTGTGCACATGCCCAGAGCTGTGTACATGCTCAAGAAAAATCTCAGAAGGCCATAAGGTCTCATCCCTGGCTGCCCTTGAGACCCTGTGCAAGAAGAGAAGACTGAAGCAGAGTTGTAAATTGAACATGCACACAGAATCCCTTGGGGAAAACAAAGATTTATTGGTTCCAGGCATTTAAGGAACTCACCATTCAATTACTAGCTGAACCACTGAGTTGAGTAGAAATTTCAGAGGTGACACATGACAAGAATACAGACTTTACAGAATTAGTTCATAAAAGTCTTTAAACAAGCAGCAATAACAATAAACCCTGATGGCATGGCAGGAGGGAATCTGATTTCCAAGCTTGACACATTATATTATTTACAATGTATAATTTTCCATAACAACAACAAAATTACAAGACACCCAAAAGAAACAAGAAAGATTCCATAGAGAGACAGAAAAAAGAAATGTTAAGTAGAAACTATCCCTGAGGAAACCCAGATACTGAACTTACTAGAAAAAGACTTTAAATCAGCTACATTAAAGGTGTTCAAATAACTAAATGAAATCATGTCTAAAAAACCTAAAGGAAGTATGAAAATTATGCTTCACCAAAGGGAAAATATCAATAAAAAGATAGAAATTACTTTTTAGAAGAGCTAAATACAAATCTGTCATTGAAAAGTACAATCAGTTCAGTTCAGTTCAGTCGCTCAGTCGTGTCCAACTCTCCGCGACCCATGAACTACAGCACGCCAGGCCTCCCTGTCCATCACCAACTCCCGGAGCTCACTCAAACTCATGTACACAGAGTTGGTGATGCCATCCAGCCATCTCATTCTCCGTCGTCCCCTTCTCCTCCCGCCCCCAACCTTTCCCAGCATCAGAGTCTTTTCCAGTGAGTCAACTTGTCGCATGAGGTGGCCAAAGTATTGCAGTTTCAGCTTTAGCATCAGTCCCTCCAATGAACATCCAGGATTGATCTCCTTTAGAATGGACTGGTTGGGTCTCCTTGCAGTACAAGGGACTCTCAAGAGTCTTCTCCAGCACCACAGTTCAAAAGCATCGATTCTTCGGCGATCAGCTTTCTTCACAGTCCAACTCTCACATCCATACATGACCACGGGAAAAACCATTGCCTTGACTAGATGGACCTTGGTTGGCAAAGTAATGTCTCTGCTTTTTAATATACTATCAAGGTTGGTCATAACTTTCCTTCCAAGGAGTAAGCGTCTTTTAATTTCATGGCTGCAATCAGCATCTGCAGTGATTTTGGAGCCCAAAAAAATAAAGTCTGACACTGTTTCCACTGTTTTTCCATCTATTTCCCATGAAGTGATGGGACCAGATGCCATGATCTTTGTTTTATGAATGTTGAGCTTCAAGCCAACCTTTTCACTCTCCTCTTTCACTTTCATCGAGAGGCTTTTGAGTTCCTCTTCACTTTCTGCCATAAGGGTAGTGTCATCTGAATATCTGAGGTTATTGATATTTCTCCCAGCAATCTTGATTCCAGCTTGTGCTTCTTCCAGCCCAGCGTTCCTCATGATGTACTCTGCATATAAGTTAAATAAGCAAGGTGACAATATATAACCTTGACATACACCTTTCCCTATTTGGAACCAGTCTGTTGTTCCATGTCCAGTTCTAACTGTTGCTTCCTGACCTGCATACAGGTTTCTCAAGAGGCAGGTCAGGTGGTCTGGGATTCCCATCTCTTTCAGAATGTTCCACAGTTTATTGTGATCGACACAGTCAAAGGCTTTGGCATAGTCAATGAAGTAGAAATAGATGTTTTTCTGAAACTCTCTTGCTTTCTCCATGATCCAGCGGATGTTGGCAATTTGATCTCTGGTGCCTCTGCCTTTTCTAAAACCTGCTTGAACATCTGGGAGTTCACGGTTTACATACTGCTGAAGCCTGGCTTGGAGAATTTTGAGCATGACTTTACTAGCGTGTGAGATGAGTGCAATTGTGCGGTAGTTTGAGCATTCTTTGGCATTGCCTTTCTTTGGGATTGGAATGAAGACTGACTTCTTCCAGTCCTGTGGCCACTGCTGAGTTTTCCAAATCTGCTGGCATATTGAGTGCAGCACTTTCACAGCATCATCTTTCAAGACTTGAAATAGCTCAACTGGAATTCCATCACCTCCACTAGCTTTGTTAGTAGTGATGCTTTCTAAGACCCACTTGACTTCACATTCCAAGATGTCTGGCTCTAGGTCAGTGATCACGTTATCCTGACTATCTTGGTCGTGAAGATCTTTTTTGTACAGTTCTTCTGTGTATTCCTGCCACCTCTTCTTAATATCTTCTGCTTCTGTTAGGTCCATACCATTTCTGTCCTTTATCGAGCCCATCTTTGCATGAAATGTTCCCTTGGAATCTCTAATTTTCTTGAAGAGGTCTCTTGTTTTTCCTATTCTGTTGTTTTCCTCTATTTCTTTGCATTGACCACTGAGGAAGTCTTTCTTATCTCTCCTTGCTATTCTTTGGAACTCTGCATTCAGATGCTTATATCTTTCCTTTTCTCCTTTGCTTTTCGCTTCTCTTCTTTTCACAGCTATTTGTAAGGCCTCCTCAGACAGCCATTTCGCTCTTCTGCATTTCTTTTCCATGGGAAAAGTACAATAACTGAAATGAAAATTTACCAAAAGAGCTCAACAGGCTTAAGGATCAGTGAATTTGAAGTTACATCAATTGAAATCCAGTTTAAGAAACAGAAAGAATAAAGAAAATAAACAGAGTCTGCTCTCAGACTTTCAGGGCCAAAAAGAAGAAACAATCCAAATGTATATCAATTGATGAATGGATAAACAAAATATGGCATATCCATACAATGGATGGTTATTCAGATATAAAAAGGAATGAAGTACTGTTATACTCTATAATACAAAAGAACACAAAAATTTTATGTTAAGTGAAAGAACTCAAATATAAAAATGTCACATGTTGTATAATTCATTTATTTGACATCTCCAGAATAGGCTAATCCATAGAGACAGAAAGTAAAAATAAATTAGTTGTCTCCTCAGCCTGGAAGTAAAGGGAAACTGGGAACTGACATCTGATGGGTGTGGGGTTTCTTCTGGGGGTAATAAAAGTTCTGGATTTAGATAGTCATGATGGTTGTATTACTTTGTATATATACTAAAATCCACTGAACTGTATAGTTTAAAAAATGTAAAACTTGTATGTGAATTATATATCAGTTAAAAACTTGTATGAGAACAAAATGATTAAAATATAAAATAAATTAAATTATTAACAGATAAAACAGATAACCTGAAGAACTCCAAATCTATTAACCAAAGTGAACTTGTAGTGTAAAAGTGGATTCTATGGTGAACTCTACTAAATATTTACGGAAGAATTCAACACAAACTCTTCCACAATGTTATTAAATATGCAATACTTCCCAACTCATCCTATGAGGCCAACATTACCTTGCTATTGAACCCAGACAAAGACATTACCTAAAAAGAAAACCACAGACCAATATCCCTCATCAAATGAGATGTAAGAATTTAGCAAGTTGAATTCAACAATATATAATAATGATAACACATCAAGATAAAATGGGACATATTATATTAATGCAAGATTGGTTAGATATTCAAACATTACTAAAATTCATCATAATAATAAACTATATATTTAGGTATATTAAGATATAGAAAGATACAGATATAATAAGTATAGGAAAACTATTTGACAAAAGAGCCATTCCTTATTTTTTTTTAACTCAAAAAAGTAGAAATAAAAGAGTACTCTCTCAATCTAATAAAGGGCATCTATGAAAAAACCAACAACTTATATCACACTTAATGGTAAAAGAATAAATGTTTACGCTCTAATGTAGGAATGAACACAAGACATTTTATCTCCCCACTTCTGTTCAATATTGTACTAAATGTGTTGGCCATGATGAAAAGAGAGAAAGAAAGTGAAGGAGGGAGGGAGAGAGAAAGGAATGAGGGAGAGGAGGAAAGGCATCCAGATTGGAGAGAAAAAATTAAAACTGTCTTTATTTGCAGACAATGTGATTGCCTTTATAAAATGAAATCTATCCAAAAAAAAACTATTAGAAATAATAAGTGAATTTAGCAAGGCTGTAGGATATAAGTTCAAAATACAAAAATCAACTGTCTTTCTGTGCTGCCTGAATGCTAAGTTGCTTCAGTCATATCTGACTCTTTGCAACCCTATGGAATGTAGCCCACCAGGCTCCTCTGTCCATGGGGATTCTCCAGGCAAGAATACTGGACTGGGTTGCCATGCCCTCCTCCAGGGGATCTTCCTGACCCAGAGATCCAACCCACAGCTCTTACATCCCCTGCACTGCAGGCAGATTCTTTACCACTAGTGCCAACTGCTTTTCTATATGCCAGCAAAAGAATAATAGATAAATTTTTAAAAAACAATGTCATTTACAATGCTATCAAAAATATGAACTATAAAGGATAGATCTAACAACAGTTGTGCAATACTTTTTCACTGAAAACTATAAATATTGCTCAGAGAGGACCTAGATAAAGAGTTATACCATGTATATAAGTTGAAATACTCAATATTGTTAAGATGTCCATTTTTCCAAACTGATCTATAGATTTAATGCAATCCCAGTCAAAATCCAAGAAGGTTTTTTTTTTTTGTAGAAACTGACAAGCTACTCTAAAATTCAGTATAATGCAAAATACATAAAATAGCAAAAACAGCTTTGAAAAAGAACAAAATTAGAGAACTTATATGCAGAGTACATCATGAGGAACGCTGGGCTGGAAGAAGCACAAGCTGGAATCAAGATTGCCGGGAGAATTATCAATAACCTCAGATATGCAGATGACACCACCCTTATGGCAGAAAGTGAAGAGGAACTCAAAAGCCTCTTGATGAAAGTGAAAGAGGAGAGTGAAAAAGTTGGCTTGAAGTTCAACATTCGGAAAACAAAGATCATGGCATCTGGTCCCATCACTTCATGGGAAATAGATGGGGAAACAGTGGAAACAGTGTCAGGCTTTATTTTGGGGGGCTCCAAAATCACTGTGGATACTGATTGCAGCCATGAAATTAAAAGACGCTTACTCCTTGGAAGGAAAGTTATGACCAATCTGGATAGCATATTAAAAAGCAGAGACATTACTTTGCCAAAGGTCCGTCTAGTCAAGGCAATGGTTTTTCCTGTGGTCATGTATGGATGTGAGAGTTGGACTGTGAAGAAAGCTGATCGCCGAAGAATTGATGCTTTAAAACTGTGGTGTTGGAGAAGACTCTTGAGAGTCCCTTGGACTGCAAGGAGATCCAACCAGCCCATTCTAAAGGAGATCAGTCCTGGGTATTCATTGGAACTTCAGTTCAGTTCAGTCACTCAGTCGTGTCCGACTCTCCACGACCCCATGAATCACAGCACGCCAGGCCTCCCTGTTTATCACCAACTCCCGGAGTTCACTCAAACTCATGTCCATCGAGTCGCTGATGCCATCCAGCCATCTCATTCTCTGTCGTCCCCTTCTCCTCCCACTCCCAATCCCTCCCAGCATCAGACTCTTTTCCAGTGAGTCAACTCGTCGCATGAGGTGGCCAAAGTATCGGAGTTTCAGCTTCAGCATCAGTCCTTCCAATGAACACACAGGATTCATCTCCTCTAGAATGAACTGCTTGGATCTCCTTCCAGTCCAAGGGACTCTCAAGAGTCTTCTCCAGCACCACAGTTCAAAAGCATCAATTCTTCAGCGATCAGCTTTCTTCACAGTCCAACTCTCACATCCATACATGACCATGGGAAAAACTATAGCCTTGACTAGATGGACCTTGGTTGGCAAAGTAATGTAATGTCTCTGCTTTTTAATATACTATCAAGGTTGGTCATAACTTTCCTTCCAAGGAGTAAGCGTCTTTTAATTTCTTGGCTACAATCAGCATCTGCAGTGATTTTGGAGCCCAAGAAAATAAAGTCTGACACTGTTTCCACTGTTTCCCCATCTATTTCCCATGAAGTGATGGGACCAGATGCCATGATCTTCGTCTTCTGAATGTTGAGCTTCAAGCCAAACTTTTCACTCTCCTCTTTCACTTTCATCAAGAGGCTTTTGAGTTCCTCTTCACTTTCTGCCATAAGGGTGGTGTCATCTGCATATCTGAGGTTATTGATAGTTCTCCCAGCAATCTTGATTCCAGCTTGTGCTTCTTCCAGCCCAGCGTTCCTCATGATGTACTCTGCATATAAGTTAAATAAGCAGGGTGACAATATACAACCTTGACATACTCCTTTTCCTATTTGGAACCAGTCTGTTGTTCCATGTACAGTTCTAACTATGCTAAAGCTGAAACTCCAATACTTCAGCCACCTCATGCAAAGAGTTGACTCACTGGAAAAGGCTCTGATGCTGTGAGGGATTGGGGGTGGGAGGAGACGGGGACAACAGAGAATGAGATGGCTGGATGGCATCACCGACTCGATGGACATGAGTTTGAGTAAACTCCGGGAATTGGTGATGAACCGGGAGGCCTGGCGTGCTGTGATTCATGGGGTCGCGGAGAGTCGGACACGACTGAGCGACTGAACTGAACTGAACATGACCTAATTTTGAAATTTACTATAACAATACAATAATCAAAATAGTACAATGGCAGATCAACGGAACAAAATACAGAATCAAAAAGTAGACCAACACCTATATGAACAACTGGGTTTCACAGAGGTGCACAGAAATGCAACGCAGTGGGAAAGAATAATCTTTTTCAACAAATTGTAATAGGCCAATCAAACACCTATATGCAAAAATATACTGTAATCCATTTCTATCTGTACCTCATACCATATAAGTGATTGACTCTGATTGGATAATTGACCTAAA